>NC_090175.1:53747212-53829712 GCF_024679245.1 Pseudorasbora parva
AATTCCGCTGTGTTGTGGTTTAATTCCGTTGTGTTGTGGTTTAATTCCGCTGTGTTGTGGTTTAATTCCGCTGTGTTGTGGTTTAATTCCGCTGTTTTGTGGTTTAATTCTGTTGTGTTGTGGTTTAATTCCGCTGTGTTGTGGTTTAATTCCACTGTGTTGTGGTTTAATTCCGCTGTTTTGTGGTTTAATTCCGCTGTGTTGTGGTTTAATTCCGCTGTGTTGTGGTTTAATTCCGCTGTGTTGTGGTTTAATTCCACTGTGTTGTGGTTTAATTCCGCTGTGTTGTGGTTTAATTCCGCTGTGTTGTGGTTTAATTCCGCTGTTTTGTGGTTTAATTCTGTTGTGTTGTGGTTTAATTCTGCTGTTTTGTGGTTTAATTCCGTTGTGTTGTGGTTTAATTCCACTGTTTTGTGGTTTAATTCCGCTGTGTTGTGGTTTAATTCCGTTGTGTTGTGGTTTAATTCCGCTGTTTTGTGGTTTAATTCCGCTGTGTTGTGGCTTGTTTTCTTACTGCTGTTGCTTGAGGGCTGGGACGGTTACAATGTTACCACAATACCGCAGGGTCTGAGATCACCACCGCAATTACCGCAAAAAAAAACAAACAAAACAAACGGTTTACATGCTGCCAGTTGATAAACTGAAGCCATTCTCTACTAATTCTCTGGGCGGGCAAAGCCGAGGAAGGGGAGGAAACCTTTCCTGGTATGACATCATAACAAGAGAATTCAAGATCAGCTCATCTGAGCTCTCATTTTCTCAAAGGCATAGACAGACAGCCAGAACTCGGTTTACAACGATCATTTTTTTTAGCCACTTTGGGACCATATACAGGCTAGGGGAACTCATATTAATGTTGAAAAACCTCATGAAATAAAAATGTCATGCCATGGGACCTTTAAAAGCGCTTTACCACTAAACCGCAGGAATATCTTGCTTTTCAACCACGCTAAGAAAAAATCCATACCGTCCCAGCCCTAGTTTTGGCTTGATTCTGTTGTGTTGTGGCTTTTCTGCCGTATTATTGTTGATTTCTGTCTATTGTGTATTTTTTTTTTGTTGTGTTGTAGCTTGATTTCTTCCTGTTGTGCCTTTTCCGTTGTGTTGTGGCTTTTCCGTTGTGTTGTGGTTTAATTCCGTTGTGTTGTTGCTTGATCTCTTTCTGTTGTGCCTTTTCCGTTGTGTTGTGGCTTGATTCTAATGTGTTGTGGCTTTTCCGTTGTGCTGTGGTTTAATTATGTTGTGTTGTGGCTTGATTTCTTTCAATTGTTGCTTGATTTATCTCTGTTGTGGCTTGATATTGTTGTGTTTTGGCTTGATTTCGTTGTGTTGTTGTGTGGCTTGAGTCCGTTGTGTTGCATTTTAATTGTTTTTTGGCCTGATTTCTGTCAGTTGTGGCTTGATTCTGTTGTGTTGTGGCTTTTCCGTTGTGTTGTGTTGCATTTTGATTGTGTTGTGGCTTGATTTCTTTCTGTTGTGGCTTTTTTTGTTGTGTTGTGGCTTGATTCCTTTCTGTTGTGGCTTTTTTGTTGTGTTGTGGCTTTTCCGTTGTGTTGTGTTGCATTTTGATTGTGTTGTGGCTTGATTTCTCTCTGTTGTGGCTTTTTTTGTTGTGTTGTGGCTTGATTCCTTTCTGTTGTGGCTTTTTTGTTGTGTTGTGGCTTGATTCCGGTGTGTTGTGGCTTTTCCGTTGTGCTGCGATTTGATTCTGTTGTGTTCTGGCTTTATTTCTTTCTGTTGTGGCTCGATTCTGTTGTGTTCTGGCTTTATTTTTTTCTGTTGTGGCTAGATTCTGTTGTGTTCTGGCTTTATTTATTTATTCTGTGACTTGATTCCGTTGTGTTGTGGCTTTTCCGTTGTGTTGAGTTTTGATTCCAATGTGTTGTGGCTTGATTTTGTTGTGTTGTAAACTTATGTATGCTTTTTATATTTTGTTGTGTTGTGCACTACTGGACCACTGCACCTTTTGAAACGCATTTATGCATTTATCCATTTATCCATGTATTTATTATGGAATTATATATATTTTTTTATTTACAACATTTAAGTGCACATTTCCTTTTGCATGGACACTTTTTAAATGCATTTATACATTTATTTATGCATATAGCTATTTATGAAAAAAATATATATTTTATTTTAAATATTTATTGAGCGTACTTTTGACTAATTAATTAATGCATTTAATTTACTGTAAAAAAGGCAAGTTTTGAACTTTTGCAGTACAATCGACTTGGATGTTTAAGTTATTTCAACTTAAATTATGTTAAACTGACTTTAAAAGATGAGTTAAATCTTGTATAACTAATAAATAAAGTTTAACATTTCTTAACTTATTTTGATGAGTTAACACAATGTAAACACATATGTTGTCCTAACTTAATGAACATATAATTTTTTACAGTGCAGTAATAACCTTTATTTGTGATACTGATTCTACATTGTATTACTTTCTGTTGAGCATAAGGCATCTATGGTAATGCCCCCAAATGCTACTCTCTGAAAGCAAACAATACAGCAAGGTGTTTCTGTTCTGTAGGTGTTTTGACCTGCCGTCTGCCTTCCACCCTGTTTTCTTCTTTTATGTCTTGGCCTGCAAGCTGAAGGGCAATGCAAGCCAACTTTACCAAACACTTTATGGCACCAGTTTTCTGATGACTGAGTGGTGAATACTGAATTAATTTGCAGATGGAAGGCTTGGTCTTCTCCTTTGATGGGGTGAACAATTACAGGGTGAGCACATGCTAAGTGTGCTGGCAAGAAACACCAGAGCCATTTCAAAACAGCGGGTGTCTGGCAAGTTGTGAGATAAATAATTAATACCATGTGAGATGAACGGCTCAGAATCTGATGGTTAATGAGATTAAATTATTAGATGTGCTGCTCCTGATATGTGAATATAAGTAGTAAAATGCTAGTGAATGTCACAAAATCTATTAAGAGCATCATACAGGTCATATTTCTCCCCCAAAGTAAGAGAGAATGAAAACATCAAGGCTAAATACTGTATTACCTATTTAAATACATAATCATAATCATTGTACTGTATTCGGTACTTTTTTTTATATAATAATTTGGTACGTATATGTGTGTGTGTGTGTGTGTGTGTGTGTGTGTGTGTGTGTGTGTGTGTGTGTGTGTGTGTGTGTGTGTGTGTGTGTGTGTGTGTGTGTGTGTGTGTGTGTGTGTGTGTGTGTGTGTGTGTGTGTGTGTGTGTGTGTGTGTGTATGATAAGGATGCATTCAATAATTCAACAAAAAAAAATACCATAAGTACATGTATAA
Organism: Pseudorasbora parva; assembly: GCF_024679245.1. Lineage (NCBI taxonomy): Eukaryota > Metazoa > Chordata > Actinopteri > Cypriniformes > Gobionidae > Pseudorasbora > Pseudorasbora parva. Next base: position 53,750,497 of record NC_090175.1, read on the forward strand.
TGTTACAAATAAAAGTATCAAATATACAGAAGCAAATGTTTTCAACATTGATAATAATAAGTCGTCTTTTTTTAGCAGCAAATCAGCTTAATAATTTCTGAAGGATCATGTGACACTGACTGAAGTAATGATCCTGAAGACTGGAGTAATGAGAATTTTGAGATGGATAAATTACTTGTTTGTCACAAATACAATCTAATTTGATGACATATAGACATTTGCCTATATGATTTAGCCTATAAGTTTAAAAAAAAATGTAACGGCATCTGAATCCCTAATTTGTTATGAGAACTATTTATTTTCTTCTTTTTTTTTTCCACTCCCCAATGCGCCCGCACCCTTCAGACTGGAGGACCCCTGTTGGCAGAAGTCGCTCTGTTGATTGGTTTCCTGCTGGGTTTGTCACCTAATAAATCTCATCATATACCCTCCTCCAACACAAAGCCAATCAAAACGGTCCACAATCAAACCCAAGCTGTTACACAAGCATCCGTATTGAACTCTAAAAGAGATAGCTATAATCACCATGTGTTATAATAACAGAGATAACAAAATAAATGAAAAAAAAAATAAAAAGTTTTTTCACATCAGAAACATATGCTACAAAAGATTGCAAATGTCAGTTGTTCTAAAGCAGTAATTTGTTTAAATGTTTCACGTTCAGATGCACCTGTTATCTTTATCTTATTACTCAGAAAAGAACACCAAACGTACTTTACACCATACGAATTTATTACATTTAATTCAGCTACCAGGTTAACTTTAATGCATTTAAAAGCATTAAACTACTGGTGCACCTCGCACTTGCAAAACCAGTACACATGGAATGTAGTCACATTTAAACTAGCATTTGCTCATAGAAGCGTACCTCATCTGGTTCTTAACTCTTAAACTTAACTTAAGGGAAACTTAACTTGGGATGTAAGTGTATTCTTATGTCTTGTCTTTATTGTTTTGATCACTTTCAATGGTAATAGATGTAAATCACATATGCTGTTGAATTTGAATGTTCTGTCATCTGTTTGTACTTATCAATTACCCACCTATAATTATGTGTTCCAAAAATAGGAGGAGCCAAAGTCTATAAAATAGGCCACCATTTTAGGGTAGAGAGTGGTGTGCAGAGGTTAAATATTGTGCTACGTACCCATTGGTTTTTCTTATGCCCTTCACTCGCTAACTTCCCTCCGACTCATTTACCTGGATGTGCTCATTGCTTGCGTTGATTGAGTGCTCACTACTGGCAGAACCTTACAATGGGCTGAACTGGAAAATCCTAAGTCCTTGATCACTTGGAATCCACTATAAGTTTTTTCCCTTTACAAAATAGTTTAATGTAGAATTATATAGGTGTGTTTGAGTTGTTTTAAATATTTTAAATATAATTAATTATATATCAGTTGTTTGTGGTGGGGTAAATTAAACGTAATATGCGTTGATGTCACAAGCGTGTTTCACTTTGGTATGGAGCTGCCCGAAATGTACATATGAAGTAGACTTGCTCCTCTGTCAAAGGCTGAATCAAAAATGGCACACTTCTGTGCACTTTTGGTCTTGTGGGCTTACAATGGCTGCTAGGTGCATGTGTCCATTAAGTCTGTTAAGCAAGGTCATGGCTTTGATTTCTAGGGAATGCATGAACTGATGAAAATCAATATTACTGTGTAAAGTAGCATTGGGAAATCCTGAATGTAAAATATTGTACTTGTGTTATCAACTTTATATAAATGGTCTTTTCTTATGTTGATCGCCTGCTAGATTACTACATGTAAACAATTTTTTTTTTTTTGAGTTGGGTTTTTTTGTCAGCGTTTTGCTTCCCTACCAACTTCTAACTGTGATAAATTGTTTTTTCTTATGATGCATTTGGTCAAGCAGTCTGCTAAATTAATACAGATTATCAAATGTAAACATAATTGTTGTGCTTCCATTCTTGTGTTGAGTATGTTTCAGGCCTAAAAGGGCTCATAAAAGAATACATATATTGTGGTTTTGGGAGGTGTGAACCCAACCTGAACCAGTTTTGTAGGGCACTCTTTACCACATTGGTCAAGCTGTTCAAACACTGGCTGATATCATTGTTGACTGACTGAAGGGAGCCAATACAGGACCGGCACAAGGGAGCTGATGTGTGTGAGCACTGGCTTTAGATCAAACACCTATGCCCAGATACGCTCCACAAGGGTGATACAGTTTAATGTCACCTAAATGATTGCTTCTGAGTACATAGTGACTTATAACTTTGGTGGCAATATTGTAGATGCAATTGAAAAGTTGTGAATGATGTCCAAGGTACTGCATGTCAAATGTATCTATATAACACTTTTCACAATGGATTGGTTCAAAGCAGTTTTATATTAAAATCATGATGTTAAAGTAATTTGGTGTAATTTTGCAGATGTTAGAAATAGCAGGTTTGCTTTGAAAGCATAATATTCTATGGATTGAATGATTATATGAACAAGTGTGTGTGTCATTCAAGCATTAAAACCTATATTCTAGTAGTCCCCAAAAACAGATTCAAGACTTAATTGTAAATTGTTGTTTTGTTAGTTCCGTTCATTCATTTTATATAAGAATTAAATACTTTCTAGGGCTATCTATAGAACAAACTCTTAAGGTCAATTCATACAGCACTGACAGACGGCAACACTTCTGGGAGACCTATCAGCTTTGAGTATCTACAGAACGAGCCAATAAACATTGGCGTGCGATATTTGCATCTCGTGCTCCGCAGCGTATAAATAAGGAAGCAAATGCAGCACACATTGTTCTTCAATTTGGAGCCGAGCAGTTCTGTGCTGTCTTTGAAAAGTGTGTATACATTGACTATGAGTCAAAAGCAAGCTTTCTGGATGGTGTTGGTGTGACGGCACGTACAGTGGTGATCGCCAGCATTGCTCAACAACTGCTGTTTATCACAGCATTTGAGGGGGTATCTTCAAGGAGTATGCTGTTCATTCAGAATTTGAGCGTTCAGCGAGTGTGTCATTGAGCTTACAGTGCTAGATGTCACAGCAACCCAGTGTGTTGTTCGGCACTCTAGATGCGCGGTCAAGAAATTGAAACCTCAAATGGTGTGGAGTCCTTTTGCCTATTCCCCAATCTAGTTTATTTTCTGGTGCAGCAGAAAATGGCTACTTTGGCTAATATGACTTGGTGACCTGAAGATTACAGTGGGGCTTTCCCCGCCGAGTACGTCACCGCGGGCCCCTCAATCCTCTACTGCATCACAAGCATGCTGAGACTGTGTTTGAGGGTGGTTCATGACCATGTCGGCGAATTGTTTATCGTGTTGTTGTGTGCCATCTAACTAGCCTTCTCACCCACCCACCCACTGCCCAGTGGTAAGTGTTGCATCCTGGACTCAGACCACTCTTCAGGGTCACTTCGCTATGCTGTCCGAGTCAAATCCATGTGTTCCAACTTGCTGCCCCATTGAGACTTTCAGTGTCTCAATTTCCCTTGGCACAGATCCCTATGCAAAGCAGTCATGGTAGAGGCATATCAGTACAAAATCCTACCCTTTGGGCACCTTTGCATGTTGGGTCTTAAGGTCAACTGGGAAAAAAGAGCAAACTCTCCCTGTGCAGAGGATTTCTTTTCTTGTATTGATTGGATTAGGTCAATCTAACAGCGTGCCTCACAGAGGAGTGTGTTCAGTCGGTGTTGAACTGCTTGAAAACTGTGAACGGACCTCAATTGCAACCCAAAGGGCAGCTACGAGGCAAGCACATACTGGTCCAAATAGACAGCATGGCGGCCTCTGCGTAGATCAACGGACAGGGTGGCATACGCTCCTGTTGCATGTCCTGTTGCAAGACCCAGCCTGGATATGTGACCAAGGTTACCACCATTCTCTTCCAGGACCATGTGGTGAACCTGGAAGTGCTGCCCTCAGAAGAGGTAGACCCAGCTCTGGCTTTTCCCTGTCTCACCCATACTCTTTGGTTATACATGGACAGAACGCAGAGATTCAGGACCTCAGAACAGCTCTTCATATGTTACAGAGGCCAACTTAAGGGAAAGGCTGTCTCCAAGCAGAGGGTGGCCAACCAAACCCAAGACGTGCCTTGCCCGCTCAGGTTGAGAGCCCACTTCACTAGGAGTATTGCCTCTTCATGGGCGCTGGTGCATGGGGTCTTGCTTGCAGATATATGTCAAGCTGCTGGCTGGGCAACTCCTAACACATTTGCTAGATTTTATAGCCTCCATGTGGAGCCAGTTTCTTCCTATGTGCTTGCTTAATCCAGCCAATAACACAGAAGTACTGAAGTCCTCATGGACCAGATAAGTGTGCTTATATTCTCCAGGTGAGTTCTCAAGATTGGTGAATCCTGCTGAGCTCCTCCACATTGGTGGATCCTGTGTTAGACTGGGTATTCATATGTTGTGACTTACAGAGGCCCCATTTGTGTATTCTTCCATGATACAGCTCCCTACGGCGAGTCCATGTCTTTCCCTTGGCAGGCTCTGCCAGGTGTTGTCTCTGACAGATTGTGTTTGTCATCATCTGTCACCGCAGTGTGTATTGGCCTATAAAGGGCAGAGTGTTAATGTAAAAAATACACTTTGTTGTTGTACTTTTAAGATACAATGTCTTTAGTCACTGTAAATAACATGAAAATGCTAGAACAAATTGCCTGCTCCAAGTAGGCTAAGTGTACGGTACGTAGCTTTGGATGAAAGCATCTGCCTTGTGCATTTGTAGCTTCTCTGCCAGTTCAAATGTTTCTGGCCGTTTGTTGCTGACCTCTTTTGATTTCAAACAAGTGTTTTGTTTTTGTTTTTTCCTTCTTGCTACATATTTGCTGTCTGCTTGCATTGTATTCACAGCCTCAAGCACAACGCCCACAGTCCATTCACTGACCGCATAATGAACTTCCTGTTGCAAGATCCATTCAAATTACTTGACGACACAGCTTGGGGATCGCACATGGGGACCGAAAGCTGGCTCATGTGGTCCATACCAACAGATGAGCTACTGTAGCTCAGATTGCTCAAGAAGTGAATGCTGGTTCTGATAGAAAGGTGTCAGAATACACAGTGCATCACAGTTTGTTGTATATGGAGCTGCATAGCCGCAAACAAGTCAGGGTGCCCATGTTGACCCCTGTCCACCACAGAAAGTGCCAACAGTGGGTACATGAGCATCAGAACTGGACCAAGGAGCAATGGAAGAAGGTCTGATGAATCACGTTTTATTGTACATCACATTGATGGCCAGGTGTATGTGTCGTTCAACTGGGAACACATGGCAGCAGGATGCACTATGGGAAGAAGGCAAGCCGGCGGAGGCAGTGTGATGTAATAATTAATTATGTCATGAAATCATACATTTTTAGATGTAAATAATGTAAAACAGCCCTGGATATTATTTTTTCTACCATGGTATATATATACCAGGTATATATATATATATATATATATATATATATATATATATATATATATATATATATATATACCTGGTATATATATATATATATATATATATATATATATATATATATATATATATATATATATATATATATATATATATATATATATATATATATATATATATATACCTGGTATATATATATATATATATATATATATAAACATAAAACAGTAGTGTATGTTATATTGTTGTTGACATGAAATACTTTTAAGTAAATGTTTCAAAGGCTTATTTTTGATAGATATCTTATGCTCACCATGGCTGCATTTTACTAAAGAGATATTTTGAAATATTATGAAAATTTTCAATAACTGATTTAATTTGAATATACTTTTATATGTAATTTGTTTGTGTGATCAAAGATGATTTTTCAGCATTATGCCACCAGCCTTCAGTGTCAAATGACTCCTTCTAATATGATGATTTGTGGCTCAAGAAACAGTTCTTATTATTGTAAATGTTGAAAACAGTTGTGCTTATTCAAGCAGTGATAGGCCTATTTTTTCAGGATTCTTTGTTGAATAGAATAGATTGACCATTTATTAAATAAGTTATAGGTCCATATGTTTTGGACCTACAGCACAGTTCTAGTCTCAAATTGGCACTACACAGAGTTATCTCTTATTTATCTCTAAAAATAAATAGCAATTTGTCAAATTATTTCTGGGCCATTAATTTTAGGGATTCGGGTTTGTGCAAAGTGCAGCGAAAGCTGTGCATTTGGTGGTTTTTGAATTATGCACTGTCACAAAATGGTGAAACAAAAAAAAAAACAACAGTACCTGGACATCAGACATTGTAATACAATATATAAATAAACCATCAAAGGATTACAGGAGCCAGAGGCTACATATCACCTCCAAAGTACACTTTCTGAGCTTGTAACTGAAGCTTTGGTGGATACATAGAAAGTTTGAGCCTCATGTTGTGAGTAAACGAGCACAAAGATAACTGCTGCTGACAAATATGTGGCATCAGTGTGCAAAGACAACGCTCAAAGAGGCAAACACCCTATGCCATTGGTCCCATGGCTGCTTATGATTTATCATATGGCTTTTAGCACTCACAACAGGAGTGTCTTGCACCAGCTCAGCAAATTGGCTGCCCTCAAGCTACAACTTTCATCTGCTCCGTTACTTGAAATGTTATCTGCAATACACTGCTTAGTTTAGGATGTTTTGGGATCACATGACATTCTCTCACAAATAATAACAATAATGTCATGTATGTCACAAATCAAGGAAATACAGATAAAAAGAATTCAGAAAAAAACAGTAATGCTGTGAAATATTATTACAATTTAAAATAATATATATATAAAATAATATAGTGATACTGAAGAATAGCGTAATAATGCTGAAAATTGCAACCCAGGCTCATTGGAAATACGTGACTCTGCCTACATTTTTCCAACACCCCAATTATGTACCTCCAGGTGCGTTTACCTGCACTTTTGGGGTAAACCGTCCACCGGAGGCGCTAAGTGGTAATATTTTTTCTCCGTTCCAGATGCGCAACATAACATCATGACTGATCTCACAGAATTAATATTTATAGCCTAATTTTATATTTTGGAGTAACTAACTCCACTCCGACCCTAAACCTACCAACTCTCAACAATATAAAACACGTAACAGTAACAGGAAAAAATGTACAGTCACAAGTATTTATTGCAAAATATGACCAACATTTTTTATAAAAGTATTAACATGCATTCCAAGTCTTCTGAAATCAGACGATATCTTCATGTGAAGAACAGAGTTGATCTTAATGTTTTAGTCATTGAAATGATGAGCGCGCTCCTTTGCAAACAGAACACACACACACTCGTTCATTCATATGTCTGTTTCAAATGATACATACAAGTTGAATGCAAGGGGGTAATCTAGCGCTCGGAAAGCGTTCCACCCATAGGGGCTGCCATTGCCAACCAAGCCATCACCTGCTGTTAGCATCCCATTGACTCCCATTCATTTTTGAATCACTTTGACAGTGAATAACTTTACATCAGAGGCGTTTAAAGACTCCATTTGTCCATTGTTTTTTTCTAAAGAAACACGACAATGCATAAAAGGCTCCGTTACCTTGTATCTTACACTATCGCCCCGCAGAAGCTGTTTTTGTAAAAATAGGCCAACTATTGCGTCATAACCAACGCGACTCTGTCGCACAGTAGAGACATTACCGTATAGACCTGAGGAGACGCTCGCAGGCAATCTTTTACTGTCTATGAGACAGTCGGGGGGACGTGGAGACACTAAATCTGATAAAGTCAAGGGGGAAGAATGGGGAGAAAGCCCATAGTGAGCCAAAAGCAACAGGAGAAAATATTTAATCAACGTGATTCAGCTTTCCCTTTCCACAACTACTAGAAGACCTACAGCTGTCAGAGAGGAGGCTCACGTCACATCTACGTCGTCAAGCTCAGTCTGAGCCGGCGCAGTTCGCTCAGCCATCAGGAAGTGAGTGCTCCTTTACTGACATCACTTAACGCCGTAGAAGGCAATGGGATCGCTCCGTCCATTTATTTTACTGTCTATGGTTGAATGACGCGATCGGTCACGAGACACACGAGAGCCAATGGGATTTTACAATCAAAGCTGACGTAATGACGCAATTGGTCACGAGACACACGACAGCCAATGCTGTCAAAGCTGACCTGATGTTTCTTCCGGCGGCAATATTTGAAATGTATTTTTAATCTTTGGCGGTTGAATTCAACGTTACTGATCGCTTTTGGGGATTTTCTTCACACAAATCAATCATTTGGCCTCGGAACACTTGGGATATTTGTACTTTCGTAATAAATTATGTATGCAGTTGTATCTGCCTGTTATATCCTGTTTTTTATAATGCACAAATGGGTAGGTTTAGGGATGGGATTGAGTTGCGCTTAAAATGTCTGAATATGTGTGTGTGTGTCCACAAGGTTAATGGATTTATAAACATACTAAATAGTTTTTTTTGAAAATGTAAAAATGCAGAATGTTTCTTGTGATGGGTAGATTTAGGGGCTGTGTGTGTGTGATGGGTAGGTTTAGGGGCAGTGTGTGTGCGTGTGTGTGTAATAGGTAGGTTTAGGGGCTGTGTGTGTGCGTGTGTGTGTGATGGGTAGGTTTAGGGGCTGTGTGTGTGTCTGATGGGTAGGTTTAGGGGCTGTGTGTGTGCGTGTGTTTCTGATGGGTAGGTTTAGGGGCAGTGTGTGTGCGTGTGTGTGTAATGGGTAGGTTTAGGGGTAGGGGCAGTGTAGGGGGATAGAATGTAACGCCGTTGATAAACACGCTAAAAAGTGATTATGCGTCTTCATATCACGCCAAAATGGCATACGAATTGGCTTGTCATATATACGCCATTTCATGAATGGAGAAAAAATATTACCACTTAACGCCTCCGGTGGACGGTTTACCCCAAAAGTGCAGGTAAACATACCTGGAGGTACATAATTCGGGTGCAAAAATGTAGGCAGAGTAACCTTCAGCTATGCATCACATATACATATAACAAAACAAAAAAAAAAAAAAAAAAAAAAAAAAAATATATATATATATATATTTTTTTTTGTGTGTGTGTGTGTGTGTGTGTGTGTGTGTGTGTGTGTGTGTGTGTGTGTGTGTGTGTGTGTGTGTGTGTGTGTGTGTGTGTGTGTGTGTGTGTGTGTGTGTGTGTGTGTGTGTTTGTGATGCAAAGCTGAATTTTCGGCATCCTTACACTATTCTTCAGTGTCACATGATCCTTTGGAAATCCTTATAATATGCTGATTTGATACTTCATTATTATCAGCGCTGGAAACTGCTCCGTAATGTTTTTTTTTTAACCTGTGACATTTATTTATTTTCATGAATCAAAAGTTAAATAGAACAGCCTTATTCCAAATGTTTACATTTTCTAACGTCATCAATGTTTATTATCACAAAAAAAAATATGCACTTTCCAAAATTGATAATAAATCATCATATTCAAATTATGTGACACTAAAGACTGGATGATGCTAAAATGCAGGCTTGATGATTATAAGAGAACATTTTTAAATATTAATGTTTCATTACAATTGACTGATATGGCAATTTTTTTTTCTCATGTCCTTGAAAATGCTGTCATACTCATCTCCAGCATTTTTCCATGCCAATTGGTTTCCCCATAATTAGTGTCTCTTTACACAATGTGGAAAAAAAGAAAACAAACAAAAAAAAAATCTGTGAAATAAGGACAAAAATGGAAGTCTGAATTAAATATGAACGCTGTCCTTAATATCAATATGGGCAACCACAGATATGGGCCAGGAGTACACTTCAATATTTACATAAATTTGCACTACTAAGGCGGTCTCTTCGCTCTGAGAGTCCTCTGATTTACAGCTTGGCATGAGGTAGAGAGCGACATACCTCTTTCTTGGAGATATAAAACAAGAATGACGAGCCAGACGGATATAAGACAGACATATTTACATATACAGCGATATTTATCTCTCCTAGTCTGACATACAGCAAAATAAAGCAGCAAATTTGTGGGGGAAAAAAGGGTCGAGGTGGGTGGTGATTAATATGCAAATGTCCACACTGCTCACAACTATTTAACATCCTTACTAGAAGTAAGCCAGCCAATTTGATTTATTTTGGTTCGGATCATTCATTTATTAGCATTTCGTTTTCTGCAGAAGACTAAAATGATCACGTGGACTCTATAATCTTTCATTTTGCTAATAGAGTTCATAAGCAAGCAGCACAACTCATGTTGAATATGTTTTTTGGGATTGTACCGTCTTAATCAGAGTAATGGCACTTCCACCTTAATAATTAAATGAAATGTGGTTGTGTAAAGCATTCAACGTGCCACATCCTGCTCCGCTGAAGAAGGAGAGAAAAAAAAATAATATATATATATATAATAATTGGGACATCACAGCCTTGTTAACTTATTTCTTAGAGTTCATACTAAATAAGTTTCTCATTTGAAATTTGCATTAATTATCTCACGGCCCCATGAAATACAGATTAACTTAAGCAGAGGGGCTAAATTAAAAACAGAGAGAGAAAGAGAGAGAGAGAGAGAGAGAGAGAGAGAGAGAGAGAGAGAGAGAGAGAGAGAGAGAGAGAGAGAGAGAGAGAGAGAGAGAGAGAGAGAGAGAGAGAGAGATGGAGAATGTGTGTAGGATTGATGTTGCTCAGCAACCATTAATTTGAGTTTCATATGCGCAGGTTTATTTCAGTCAGGTCTATTGGAATTCCTCTGACAGTCAGCAATTAATCTTCTGCTCAATTATCTCCGCACATTTTACTGTATGTAGAAAGAGTGATAAGACAACTGGAAATGTTAACAGTCATGGTTATCTCCAAAACAATCTAACAACTGAATGCATTTGAATTCTGAAGTACCACCTGCTTGTTTTCGCAATGCCAAAAATAGCTAATTACTTGGCTGCGACGTAACAATACTAGCAGTCTAAGGTGGCCAGACTACTGACTTTGAAGCTTATTCTGTCCAGAAATGTCCCATTAGACAGAAAAGGCCATCTGATGTAAAGTTAGTTTTGTTTAACTAGTGGTTTATCTGAGATAAAACAAGAATTAGGAATGCAGCTAAAGAAAATACAACCAATAATTGTTTTGAATCAATACTATAATTAATGGTCACACTTTATACTGTACTCCAGTTCTTACTCTTACTGCTTATCAATAGTTTGTAAGGTAGTTGTTAAGTCTATGTATCGGGTCCATTGTGAAAGACTCTCAGGCCAGTTGATGGAACTGTCACAATATATATAATTTAACCATTAAAAAATGTATTATGTTTATTATTTATGATGATAATCATTATAAGTAAATAATACATAAAAGGCTGAATGCTGTATAAAAGTAAACATTGTTTATAAAAAAAAGGAAAATAATTAACCATCTAGGCATAATTCTTATTTTTACTAGGCAAGTGACATATTATTATTACATAGAGATGTAACTAGGTAATCCTTATATGTTCTGTTAATTTAAAAAAAAAAAAATTAAGCGAACTTTTATTTTGACGGGTTGTCTTGAAAACCTTGTAGTGTCTGTGTTCATGACCACAGTTTTCTCAAATGAACCGGCAAATTGTCATTACGTGACGGTTTATGCGTTCGGCTGGTCATCCAGCGGCATGAATTCCATAATTTTCTTTGTAAATGCATTTATGCTCGATCTTTTCGCTGTTTATAACAAGGAAAGATAGGAAAGGCTTCTAGCCTGTGGCTGGCTCTGAGCTCTGTCTAGCTTTAGCAGTTTTTTTACCTTTACTAACTTACCTTCCTCAAACTGGACATGTTCCACGTGGTGATTGAGTTAAGTGTCTACGGTTTGTAGGTTTGTCAAGTTTCACAAATGGCATGATTAATGTCTGCGCTCACAACCGAATGTAGGGATCGGCGACACGCAGAAAATCTGCCTATTCCGATCCCTAGCCGATCAATCAGTGCATCTTTATTCTTCTGCAAGACCCTTGCAGTTTCATTTATTAACCGCTAGAACACAACAGAACACACAAAGTTAGGCTTTTTGGAGTCAACCTTATTTATTAAAGGTGCACTATGTAGTATTTTTGCAGTAAAATATCCAAAAACCACTAGGCCAGTGTTATTTTGTTTAGTGGAGTACTTACAATATCCCAAATGTTTCCAACTATTTGTAAATTGTGAGAAAATTGCTATTTTAACTAAGGAACAGGACGTTTCAGCATAGCGTTTGAGCGAGTCGCCTGTCAATTGCGTCATATCTGCGTTAACCTCGGTTTTATTCTGCAGAAGCGCTTTTCTCTCAGCAGTGTGAACATGTCACAGCAGCGCCGAGCAAACGCACGGAGTAACGTCATAACAATTTTAAACACACTTAAATGTATTTAATATGATAAACAGAGCTGCTTTACCTAATAATCATGACCGGAAAAAGCAGAAGTGCAGGCGCCCGGCGACTGTGTCCCGTCCCGTCAAAATAAAAGTCCCGGTACTCACGTGCCATGTGTTTGGATAACAATCGCAGCCGTGCTCAGCTCCTGCTCTGTTTTACACTACAGTAACGTTAATGACCACATGCATGAACATGATTTCTGCCCGTGTCCTATTTTCCACCGGCTGTGAGGTGAAGACCACATGTCCCAAGATACTGCACTCACACTTGGCGTCATCAAACTACACCTTTGTTTAGAATAGGCGCCCTCAAGTGGACAGAAAGTTGCATATTGCATCTTTAAGGTTACATGGATAAAAAAACAATAACTAGGGCTATTTCATTAAAGCTACACAGTGATATTTTCCCCCATCTAGCGATGAAAGGGTATATGACCATCTAGGAAATAATAGTTTATTTTCCTCTCAATTCTGATTTTGTTTCAACTCCTACGGTGGCTGATTTAGTCCAAGATTAACATGGCAATCCCCCTCTTCACATTCGACATGGTGGCATTGAGTGTTAAAACGCGAAAGGCGAAGCTTGAAAATACTGGTATGTCCCTCTTTGGCTAATGTACTTTCAAGATGGAGGGGCAACATGGCAACCGGCATTCAAACCCCTCACCCGTATTTTCAATGGCATATTATAAACTTATGAGAATACTTTATTACTTGAAAGAAGTACATATACAATAATGAGCACATATATTTTGTGTGTTAAATGTTTTTTAGCAAAGAATAAACTAAAAAAGTTACACAGTGTAGCTTTAAGTTTGTTTTTTTGTAGGGCCAGATAAAAAAAAAAAAAAAAAAAAACTGGCAGAGCAAGTAAAAATTGGAACCACCCAGAAAAAAATCCTTAGTATTGAGCCGTGATATGTGCTAAGTACTTGAAGACTAAAATTTTATTGTTTATTATATAATTTTCCTGTATTATTTTTTAAAATTAATATTCATAATCATTTGTCTGTAAATGTGTGCAAAGGAAATGAAAGGAATATTTTCCACTGTATATGTACCAAAGATGTATACACTAAAATACAGTTGTTTTTATGGAAAGTGGTATGTGCATGTATATGAATTATCTGTCATGCTTTTATTTTATTTTAGTATGAACCTAGATTTGTCTACCTTTTAAGGGAATCATAGGCTCTTTCTTAGAGGTATATAATCTCCCGTTTTAGTGTACTGCCCTGGGGGATAGCAGAAGATCGAGTGAGGATGGCGCAGTGGAGAGGTATGGAGGAATTGAGAAAAACATACAGCTGGCATGATTCGATAACTTGATTATGCCTGATATATAAAAATAATTAAAGATTGCCTTAATTGCTTGATGAACAACGACTGGTGTCTGGTCTCGTGATTGAACCATAAAGATTAGGGAAAAAGTTTAAAGCTAACTGTTACTGTAGTAAAATCTTTGAAAATTTGAAGGCGATGAGCTCTTAATCACGACTTCAGAGGTGGGAATTATCAAATTTCCTATAGCATATGAAGGTTGCGTAAGGCTTTCCCATGTCTACTGGCTGACAACTGTGATGCGTGCAGTGTTGGGCAAGCTACTTGGAAAATGTAGTGAGCTAAGCTAGCAGTTACTCTACATTAAATTAAGCTTCACTACACTGAAGCTAACCCCCTGGGAAATGTAGCAAGCTAAGCTACAGCAACTTGAAAAAAGTAGTTTACTACATCTAAGCTTATTTTTTTTAATTATTTTTTTTTATATTGAACCAACTTCATTCATATCAATGCTATCTCAGTGATCAATAAAAGTCAAGCATATAGACACACATTTTTTTTTTTTTTAGTTATTCATAAAACTGTCCGAAATCAATTTGGCAACAAAACCATGTGATCCATAATATTAACAAAACCAGGGGCCTATTGCACAAAACTAGGATAAGGGATTAAGCCGGGATATCTTGGTGATCTTGTCTTTTTTTATGCAAAATTTAGTACACAGCTGTCATGTAAACATATCCTGAAGGCAAACTGTATATATATATTAGCAGATAAATGAACCATTTAATATCGGATAACCAAAATATCCCGGCCCAATCCCTTATCCTAGTATTGTGCAATAGGCCCCTGGTGTCGAGAGTATGTGTGTGTATATGTTCATCTGTATGTGTATGATATGCATACACAACTGTGTGTTTGCATTTATGCTCGATTTAGACTTGGGTACTTTTGCAGGACAAACTGTAAGTTAATTTACAACTCAACTTGTACAAAAAAAGTCCAGTCCAGAAAGTACAGTAGCAAAATAATTAAGACCTGCTCCAAACTGTGTGTGTGTGTGTGTGTGTGTGTGTGTGTGTGTGTGTGTGTGTGTGTGTGTGTGTGTGTGTGTGTGTGTGTGTGTGTGTGTGTGTGTGTGTGTGTGTGTGTGTGTGTGTGTGTGATCTATCTCCCACACACATGAAACAAGTTTCATTCATTCATTCATATCAAGAGGTGGCCAGGCTGGACCCTGATACTTTTAACAAGAGGTGTTTATTCAAGAGACACAATAGATTTTAAAACTTTGCAGTTTTTTTTCTTTTGTCACCGCGCAGATGATGCGCGTACAACAACGAATTGAGCGCTAGGGAAAAAAAAAAGTTAACTATGCGCCTATCCCGTCTTTACGCGCTCACTGCCAAAGGAGTAAGTTACTTTGAAAGGCTTGCGCGCGCATCTGTGTGCGTCTGTGCGAGGCAGAAAGGAACAAAGAAAGTGAAGTATATCCACGTTCTTATCAGTTGTGTTTCCAATTTAAGCTTGATTGAGAGCCAAATTGAGAGCACCTCACTCACTGCTCTTGATTAAATAGCTTTTGTAGGTTTAATAAGAATTACTCTTTAATTTAAACAGTTAAATATACAGTTATTTTACATTTGATTACTTTGTTCAATTTCTGTACGTTTCTGCAGGCAAGTAGGCCTGTACATTATTATTTAATGTACACATAAGTGAGGTCAAGTTAAACATTTTATTTTATGAATTTTGAAATTTATTTTATTGTATACTGTAGATTATTGTTGCAATGTGCTAAATAATATTTAAAAATCATCTAAATGCCACATCCAGGTAAAAAAATAATAATAAAAAATGCACAGAGCACAGAGCCCTATACTCATTTAATGAAATGCATATCAGTTCATGGTTTGTGTGTGTAAGAGAAATAGAAAATGTCAGTATTTCTTTGAGACGTGAGATTAAATAAACTGCTTAAGTACTGTAGAGCTTGTAGTATTAATTTTTCACATGCAGTTACACATTGTTGGTTAAAAACAAGAAAGTGGCTGGTAAAAACATTAAGTGGCTGGTAGATTTTGAAATCCACCAGCTACAGTGGCCGGTGGACAAAAAAGTGAATTTTCCTCCGTGGTGTGTACGCACGTGCACGCGGCCCCATCATTCACACAGAGACGCAAAACATGGAAGAGTAATATTTAAATAGTATTTAATATTCACAGACATTCATATATTCCGTTAAGTCTGGAGCCCTGCACTTAGATAACTGACATGACGCGACTGAACGCAGCTGCGGGGACCGGCTACTTGTGAGTCGATGCTATACAGATAGGCTATTGTCACATTTTTAAAATTTCAGTATGTACTTGGTACATAAGTACCGGTACTTGTGACATCCCTACATAAAACCATGGTTAATGTTCATAAGGGGATCATGGTTCCGTGTAAATAATCACAAACTGTATTAATCTATCATCTCACATAGGCCTACCTAAACTAACACGAGTCAGTAATGTTACATTGCACCGGATTCCAAGGTAAAACTTTTGTTGTGACTAGTTAACTTAAGAATTGTTGCTGCGAAGAAGAAAAAAAGCTATAACTGCTCATTTAAATTATTATTAATGAAAACATTATATGAACTTATCTTAAAACATCTGCAACCAGTGGCTTTGCCTTTTGCATTGTCCTTTCAAAATGACAGTTTGGGAGCGAATTTAAACATCAAGGCTGGAAGCACGTGAAACAACCAAGCGCTGGGTAGAATCAACCAAGTGTTGCGACCCAGCAGGTTTAACCCAACAACTGGTAATTTGAAACTACCCAATGGTGTTTAAAATGTGATCAAATAAACCAACTAAAATTACCCAACAGTCTTTACCCAGCATTATTTAGAGTGTAGAAAAACAATAGGGCCTTAGGTTTAGAGGTAGGTAGAGAGGGCTATTTTGTCCCAATAAGGCATCATCCAATTAATAAAAATAAAATAAAAATAGTAGTAAAATAGTAAATAAATAAAAGCAATAGTAATTTAAAATCTATCATATCTATTACTATGTGTACTCAGTGTAAACAGAATCTGTCAGTAAGAATATGCTATTTTCACTTAGAGTAAATAACCGTTGGCATAACACACACACACACACACACACACACACACACACACACACACACACACACACACACACACACACACACACACACACACACACACACACACACCATGGTTATTCCACAAACTTGTGTGATGCTCAGAGTATGATAAGTTTCAACTGAAATGGAATTATTTGTTTTACCAGCTTCGATAGATTTGTGGTCTTAAACACTGGTCTCAATCCTGTGAATTCCCAAGGTCGGGACTTCAGCAATGCTTTGCCACTTTTGGCCCAGATCGATTTGCTTTAAAGCTGGACATGAGGCGAATGTTAAGCTGGTCGTGCAGAACGTCTGATTGTCCCTTGTGTTCGCGGCCTCGGTACGGCTGCACAGCTTACTCAGTCATAAGTTCAGCTGATTCAAAGACGGCCATGTGCAGTCACATCTCCAGAGACAGGAGCAATTTCATACACACTGTCCATCTGTGGACTTTGGCTTTTCAATATAACTCTGACAATACGAATGTTCTACAAAAAGTGTTATTGAAAAAAAGTTTCACAGAATTCAGAGGTAAATCTTTTTTTTTTTTTTTTTTTTTTTTTCATTCTATAACTACATTTGTGTAAATGTTAGATGTTTTTATTCCTTGTAGTTATTGGATGTGTTCGATTTTATGTCTGGAGTAACTTTTTTGTTAGATGTTGGTGTTTAGATGTCTGATTTTTGAAAAACCCACATCAGTCCACCATTTCTAAAATAAATAAATACATGAATAAAGCATTTCAGATGACGAATTACCTTTAAAATGTTACGTAATGTTTAAGTTGGACTAGTTTAGAAGTTCAATCACAAGGCACGGATCTACATTCTCAATTAGGCCTTTTCAAAATGACGATGGTTTGGAAGTTAATTACAACTTTTAACAATCCTTTTGAAAGGTGTTCATTTTAAAAACGACATAATGTCAAAGTAAATGGAATACACCACAGGATCTGGTTGTTATAAATGCTGTAATACATCACTAGCTTATAGAACGTAACAAGATGAAATATTAAAACTCAATCTTTATTGAAGAGGAACAGAGATGGAAAAGAAGTCTTTGATTTGCCTAATTGTACTAACAAGTATGCTTCTCTCTAATGATATTATGCAAATCAGCTTTTGTATAATGCAGGTGCCCCCTTGCTACTTCACATTCTTTTAATTATGAGGATGTGGAACTGAGGGCTGATAAAGAAAAACCCTGATGATGCCTTTAGAAAGGGACATTG
This sequence comes from Pseudorasbora parva, assembly GCF_024679245.1. NCBI lineage: Eukaryota > Metazoa > Chordata > Actinopteri > Cypriniformes > Gobionidae > Pseudorasbora > Pseudorasbora parva. Next base: position 53,768,462 of record NC_090175.1, read on the forward strand.
AATATGTTCATCGTGAATGTTTGCAAGTACCCATTTTGCTTTGAACTAACCATTTTACAAGAAGATTTAGCTTTCAGTTCACTTTCTCTTTCATATTTTTTTTCTAAAAGAAGTCCGATATTATGTTGTATAGCAGACACCAAGTGTTGAGTAATGGATTTACATACTTTGCCAGCTAGATACAAAGAGCTGTATTCACATATTTTGATCTCGAAGGACATATTGTTATATGACTACGATATTATATATATATATATATATATATATATATATATATATATATATATATATATATATATATATATATATATATATATATATATATATATATATATATATATATATATATATTATAAAATATAGTATTTATCACAAAAGAGGACGGACGGACAAAGATATTTGTCATGTCATTAAAGGGGATGGATGGATGGATGGATGGATGGATGGATATGATTTTATTTATTATAAAAGAGGATGGATGGATGGATGGATGATAAGATGATAAGATTTTATTTATCATAAAAGAGGATGGAGGATGGATGGATGGATGGATGGATGGATGGATGGATGGATGGATGGATGGATGGATGGATGGATGGATATGATTTTTTTTATTATAAAAGAGGATGGATAAGATATTGTTTTTCATAAAGATGATGGATGAACAAATGCATAAGATATTGTTTACCATAAAGGATGGATGGATGGATGGATGGATGGATGGATGGATGGATGGATGGATGGATGGATGGATGGATTGGTGGATGGATGGATGGATGGATGGATGGATGGATGGATGGATGGATGGATGGATGGATGGATGGATGGATGGATGGATGGATTGGTGGATGGATGGATGGATGGATGGATGGATGGATGGTCTTCTATCATCTCCACAGTATAGTGGATGTGATTAGAGAGAAATGCACATTAAGTTAAGCATAAGCATGCAGTAAGCGTAATACTAATGTAGCTTCCACACTCTACACGATCACTTGGATATGAGCCTAATAATAGCGCACATTTATCTAGGTTAACGTTAGAGTGAGTGACCATGTAAAATGGCGCCTGCTTACACGTATCAAATATCGGTTCAGCTGAAACTCCATCTTAGGGTCGATTCTTAAGCTTTTATTAGTCGTCATTCACAATATGATCACCTACATTACACTGATCCTTAATCGTTGTTGTTGATGACATCTTCCCTGTTATGGTCCCATGCATTGTTCCATTTCCTATTGTTCCTATTGGGCAATCGCACATGAAAATCATTATAATAATACGTGTTTTTTTTTGTTTGTTTTTTTATATTTTGAAATTACAGAGCTTTTTCAAAGATTACAGACATTGCATGTATTTTCTTCCCTTACACATGCACTTTTTTAATTGTCCACAATAACACCAAGAATGAGTGTAAAGACAGTAGATGAAGTTGTAGTGCATAATCTTGGCAGGAATGTGTCCAAACTATATATCACAGTATTATATGATCATTCCATCCCTGTGTTATGTGATCATTCCGTTCCATTCCACTTCAGCTCTTCTGGAAACGTTAGACTAAAGCCTGACCCGCGTACACAAGGTGAGGAGAGCAAAAGTATTAGTTATAAAAGTTGCTTATATAATTTCACAATGCTCATCCTATAGGATGCACCCTATATTTATCTTATGAACACGGGTCCATGAACACAATAATGCTGAAAATAAAACGCATGCATTTGTTCATGATGGAGAAACATCTGTGTCCCGAAGCATCACGCAGAAGTGCAGTTACAGAAACCTGTCAGGCCAGAACTATGCAAAAGTCAAAATATTAGAGAGTTTTTCTCCTTAAAAGTAAAGTAATGGTTATCCTGGCTTATCAAGGTAATTTGACTTTAATAAGAGAGGGTTTCAGAAATTTAAATATGTTATTATACATATTGTACTTGAATACTGTTCACCCATTATGAGTGGGTTATTGGAGCTGCTACTTATATTTGTGTATTTGTAGATATGTATTTTTGCATATATTGTGAGACTTAATAATGCAGTGCAGAGTGTATTTATTTATTTATTTATTTATTGTTAAATTGATCTAAATATTTATTGCTTAAGCTTATAAAAATACATAATAATAAAAAAAAAATATTTCAGCTATAGTGGACAATGGCTTTGCTGTAATCAACATGCAATACTATTGTTCACGTTCTGTTGTGTCTGATAAATTGTGAAAGCAAGCATAAAAATCCTTAATATTGTGGATAATGGGTTTATAAGTGGTTTGAGGTTTTATTTATTTTATTTATTTTATTTTATTTTTTTGATGCTATTTTTAGGAAACGTAGAGTAGAGATGAACGTTCTGGTTAGGAAACTGGCCGCAGTGGAGGCTGTTGGGTATTTAATTTCAGCTGACCTCACCTGGCCACACAGGGCAGAATGTTATGTGTATGACTGGACCGTACCACATTTGAAGAGGGATGCAGTCAGATGTTAGCCTGACAACCCAGACCCACATCGAGATGTTTGGTCTGGAAACTCACCATAGACAGGGCTCAATCCGAGGGGCGGGATAAACGGTTGTCTTTCAAACTCCCTCTGTACGCGATAGGATAGCGCTACAACCAATCAGAGCAACGTGAAGCGGAGCTCGTTGATAGATTAAACATTCGCCGTATCCGGTTCTCAGAGAAAAGCTTAACTCCAATTCTTGCAAAGCCGCGGTCAAAGCTAATTCGGAAGACCGCCGTTCACCAGTTTCTGTGTTTACTAGAAGCACGCAAGTGCAACTCTGCCGTCATTATGTTAAGCCCCACCCACCGACTCTATACACGATGTGATTGGCCTGACCAGAGTTTGGCTTTTACAGCTCAGAAATGTATCGAGAGACGATATGCTAGACGATACTCGCGGCAGATTCGATTTGCTGCCGCTAGGGTGCGTCTAGATTTCTAGGCTAGGCAGATTTGAACAAAGTACACAACTTCATTACTTGAGTAAAAGTAAAAGTACTGCTGGTCAAATATTATTCTGTTACGAGTGAAAGTTGTAAAAACTATTTTTTTACTTAAGTAAGTAGAAGTACTTACAGAAGTATTTGTTTTCAAAAAGTATCAAAAGTAAATTTCCTGTTTTATGTCAACGCATAATTGTATTATTGTTGTATACATGCACACTATGCCATCATGATTTAAGCCAGTCAGTGATGCTCCATCTGACATACTAGCATACGACGAACTTAAACTCATTTAAAGCGGTACTTCAGTGCTGGGAATATTAATCTGTATTTAAACTGGGTCATCAATGTAGTAGAAATGTGAAATCATTTTTGAATTTGGTGCCTCTAGACTGAGAAAAGACAGAAAATGTATTTTTGTCTCATGGGGATGAAAGACTAGAATGCTTCGCTGCCCTGTGAGGCCATTCCCAAAGCCACCAACTTGATTACTGTGACTGAGTTAGAGAAGAGACTACAATTAAAAACTGAGCGTGTCTGTTCAATATAATGAGTGAGTCACCGCAGGAGTCTCACAGCACTGAACACTAACTGCAGGAGTGAGATAAATGAGCTGATGAGCTCTCGTGATGAGAGCTGAGGTAATCGTGACTACACTCGCGGCATACATTCACAACGCGCGTTTAAGTTCATGCCTTTGCAAGCTTAACTTTCATAGAAATGTATTAGAGAAGTTAAAAGACTTACATTGCTCACCATAGCTCCGTTTAAATGAGTGCCTGTAGCTGTGAGCTGAGCTGTGAGTGTGATCTCCCTCCCCATGCGCAGGTTCAAAACATGCGGAAACGGCTCCCTCTGCTGGCTGTAGTCTTTAGCCTTTGGCCAAACATTCCTCCTATGATGCAGATATCGTCAATTTGCATCATAGGTGGAATTTTTCCAGAGATAAAATGCTGCTGTCACTTTAAGGCCAAACACACAGATGAAATACATGGATACACATCTGATATTCTCCCAACTGTTTACCTTCACCTAAGACATAATCAACCAAAATTAACATTTTAACATTTTATTCCATTTTGCTATAAACTATAAATCAGTGTTCAAAAAATGCTGGGAAATCATTAAACTTCACGTGACCCTACAAGAGTTATTCCTGATAGGCGTTATGCAAAAATTTTTAAAGAAGAAAGAAAACACCTTTTAAAGAAGAAAAAATCATCCACTGACTTTCAAAGCTGCTACAGAAATGACTTTTGACTTTGAGGACCTTGATAGAAATGTAATGGAGTAAAAAGTATGATATTTGTCTATCAAATGTAGTAATGAAGTAAAAGTCATACGCTTCCAGAAAAAAATAATACTCAAGTATATGTACTTAGTTACTGTCCACCTCTGGATGCAGGTAGATTCATCGCAACCTCTCGCCATTGTCCCTGGGACATCACAGATCTTGTTGAGGCTAATCTGCGAACCCCTAAAACAGGAGTGATTATCCATTGAGCGGCTTCCAGCAGAGCTGTGTCTTTAGCCAAATGTCACCCTAATTCCTTTTGACTGGCTGCCGTAATGATGACACTCCCTTGATGAACACCGACAGGCTGATTCCAAGCGGAGGAGGGCCTTTAATGATTTTCATCTTGGCTCGAGTTCACCCAAGCCAAGCGTGCGTTGGCAAATGCGCTATAGCGAGTGGAAACAGCACAGCGCAATGGAAATGTGTTAACCCAATCTCCCTCTAGTGTTGATGGTTCAAAACAAAAGGAAATGTGTTTACGGCATATTCATTTGGCTTCATTTCAGTGTGTTTTGAGTTTGCGTACATTTCAGTCAGTCATGCGAACTCGGCAATGCCGCAGAGAATATGCCGATGAATGTGATGTGAACTGGCGTTGAAATGTGCATGACTGCCTCTCTCTCTCTCTCTCTCTCTCTCTCTCTCTCTCTCTCTCTCTCTCTCTCTCTCTCTCTCTCTCTCTCTCTCTCTCTCTCTCTCTCTCTCTCTCTTTCTCCCCTGCTTTCCATTTCATTGTCACACATGCCACAAGATGCAAGATGAAGAATTATGACTCCAGATCCACTCAATGCACACACCCCCGTCTTTGATATATTTATCACGTCCACGCAAATCCCAGCAATGCAATTAATATTTAGTGACCCATTTACATACTAAATAAACAACTTGGTAGTTCATGTGCCTGTCATGTGTGAGTATCAGTAAATGATACACTGGAGTTAACTAGACTGAATCTCTCTCTCTCTCTCTCTCTCTCTCTCTCTCTCTCTCTCTCTCTCTCTCTCTCTCTCTCTCTCTCTCTCTCTCTCTCTCTCTCTCTCTCTCTCTCTCTCTCTCTCTCTCTCAGCTCATTATTGATTGCAGAATAAATTGCAGAGTTTATACGCACATTGATAATGTTTATTGTGAAAATGTTTCATGTTTACCTTAAGATGAAAAAAAAAAAAAAAAAAAAAAAAGGGGGGGGGGCAAGAGAGTGAGATAAAGGTAAAATTGAAGATTCCTGGGATATTTCCTAATAAATTGCAGTTGTGTGTGTGTGTGTGTGTGTGGTGTGTGTGTGTGTGTGTGTGTGTGTGTGTGTGTGTGTGTGTGTGTGTGTGTGTGTGTCTGTGTGTGTGTGTGTGTGTGTATGTGTGTGAGTGTGTGTGTGTGTGTGTGTGTGTTGATGTGGAGCAGGTTGATGGGGACATAAAAATATACTGCATAGCAACAGGAATGACCCAAGGAGCTAGTCATTAGAACGAGCTCACCGTGATCTCCGCTGAAGGTTCATAAACATGCACAGATAGCTCGTTGTGCTGACCTCTGAATTCAGTGTCCTTGAATGTTCCCATTTTTTGCATTCACATTCTAAAGGTGTGACACCAGCAGGGCTGCACATAGACCAAAGACTGACACAGTTGATCATTTGTGATAAATTGTTGCTCTTTTAATCATCGTCCTGTAACCTTAGGTCATAACCTTTACTCTCAGAGTTGCAATAGAGAGGCATCAAATCTGAAAACAGCATGAGTTACAGCATTCCTGCCGATATGAGCTCAATATTGTTGCTTGCTTTCCCTCCCCTGGTGTCTAATTTACACCTCCATTTGTCCAGAGCGAGCAATTCGCCTTAACCTTTTGGAATGTCCATCTTTTATACAGCATATCCTGATACCCTGCTGCATGTTTGCTTCGTTTTACGGTCCCCGGTGTAGCAGTAGAGTTTATATTTGTGTTGAATGATTGACTATTCGCGTTTCAACCAGCTGATTGATCTAGATCTAGCATGGGTCAAAACAAGGCCGAGTCACATTTCACTATGAGAACAAACATCAATTATTACATATAGTGACATTATTTTCATGACATTTTCCACCCCAATTCTTTCTGATTTTAATTGCTTCCCCCTTTCTCTTCCTTTCCACTCTCTTCTCATATGTTTAGTGATGAAAATGCAATTTCCTAATACAATAATATGTATTTTTTTCAGTTAGTTCATTTGATTGTTAATTGTTGTTGTATTGCATTAATTAAAGGAAGTATTTGACTATAAAATAAATATATTGCCATAGAATAATGCAATTTAATAGAATCTAAATTATTTATTATAAAATATAATGCATGACCACTATGACAAACATTAACAACATGAGTACAATATAATACAATGGAAAATAATCAGTATATTTTCTTTATTTTAAAAATATAATATATTGACTACTTTGAGATATAAATGCATTGCCCTAAAATAGAATAGAATAGAATAGAATAGAATAGAATAGAATAGAATAGAATAGAATAGAATAGAATAGAATAGAATAGAATAGAATAGAATAGAATAGACTGCTATGACATAAATGCATTACCATATTGACATGGGGTTTGTGTATAAGGAACATGGCAGAATTTGAATCTATTGGAGTTGGAAGTTTTAATCGAAGTGAACAGGAAACAGGTACACACCACTTTACACAACAGAGATCGGACCAGGGGCCTATTGCATAAAACTAGGATAAGGGATTAAGCCAGGATATCTTGGTTATCCTGGCTTAATTTATCCGCTAATATACAGTTGTCTTTCGTTATCGTTCTTGGTGTGAGTGTGCCTTCAGGGTATGTTTACATGACAGTGGTGTACTAAATTTTACATAAAGATGACAAGATCACCAAAATATCCTGGCTTAACCCCTTATCCTAGTTTTGTGTAATAGGCCCCAGGACTGAGAGAAAGAGGACAATGAAATAGCAAACGTCAACTAGGTAATAAACAGGACACAGCTGGAGGGCACTTAACTAATGAGGGTTACCACAGGGAGAGACACGACAGGAAAACTGAACAAGGAAACATGTGACAGGAAGAAAACACTGAAAGGCCATGACCAATCAGAATGTGATGGTTATATAATGCCCCTTCTAACAAGGCGTGACCTCGTCCCATTACAGGGTGACGAGTGCTACTGAAGAGGGACTGGAGGAGGTTTGGGAGGATGATGAATTGCAGGTGAAGGACAGATGGAAGACAGGAGGGACCAGGCTGGATGAGGGGCAACCCAAGGAGCATATACCCGAGGCAAGGGCGGGTCGACAAACGACCCAGGCAAAGCGAGTGAGACGGGAGAGCTAGAAGACTGGTGGGCTGATGGGCCATGGTGAAGACAAGTGAGGTAGGAGCCATGGTGGAGCTAATGGACAGATGGGCTGAGGTGGAGTCCTGGTGGGCTGATGGGCCACGGTAGAGATGTGGGAGGCAGGAGCCATGGTGGAGCTAATAGAAAGATGGGCTGAGGTGGAGTCCTGTGAGCTGATGTGCCACGGTGGATATGAGGGAGGCAGGAGCCATGGTGGAGCTAAAGGACAATGGGCTGAGGTGGAGTCCTGGTTGGCTGATGGGCCACAGTAGAAACGTGGGAGGCAGGAGCCATGGTGGAGGTAATGGACAGATGGGCTGAGGTGGAGTCCTGGTGGGCTGATGTGCCACGGTGGAGATGAGGCAGGAGCCATGGTGGAGCTAAAGGACAATCGGTTGAGGTGGAGACCTGGTGGGCTGAAGGGCCACGGTGGAGATGAGGGAGGCAGGAGCCATGGTGGAGCTAATGGACAGTTGGCTGAGGTGGAGTCCTGGTGGGCTGATGGGCCACGGTGGAGATGAGAGAGGCAGGAGCCATGGTGGAGCTAATGGACAGTGGGCTGAGGTAGAGTCCTAGTGGGCTGATGGGCCACGGTGGAGACAAGGGACGCAGGAGCCATGGTGGAGCAGATGGATGGATGGGCAGAGGTGGAGTCCTGGTAGTGGAGGTCGGGGACGGAGACCTGGATTCTCCAACACTGCTGGAATCATGGGTTGATCGCCCCATGAAGACCCCACCTAATCAGAAGTGGTCTGAGGAATAGCTGAGGTGCAGACAGGCAATGGCTGAAAGATCAAGGATGGGAGGAGATGGGAGAGGGATGCTGGGCAGGATCTTCTCTGGACTGGGGACAGAACACAAAGTCAAAGGACAGAGAAAGAAGCTCTCTCTGGATTCGGGACGGAAGATGGGGTCCTCTCTGAACTCTGGACATCTGATGAAGTCCTCTCTGGAGTCTGGACAGAGGAAGAAGTCCTCTCAAGACTCTGGATGAAGGATGTAGTCCTCTTGGGATTCTGGACGGAAGACGGGGTCCTCGGACATAAGGCATGTTCTGGACCGGGACGGAAGGCTCTCCAGACAAAGGATGACAGCGTCTCTCCATTTCAGTCCAGTGGTGTCTGGGAGGTCTTCGGGATGATGGTATTTGGCCCTGATCCAGAACAGAGTCTCCAGTTTCTCCGTTTCAGAATAGAATAGAATAGAATAGAATAGAATAGAATAGAATAGAATAGAATAGAATAGAATAGAATAGAATAGAATAGAATCGAATATCATTATTTATCAAATCGATTGCCTTTAAATATGACTTACCATGTTCTTGGCAGGACTGCATGAGATTCAGCTGCATATTGTTAGTGTTAAATATATACATAAGTCTGTGTGGACTGTAAAGAGTATTAAGCCATGCGTGCTCAAACACAATTTGTTAGAGATGTTAAATGAGGTCATGAACACTCAGTTAAGCAAAGGTTATAAGCAGCAGGCATATTTGATTTGTTTGTAATTGGTGTGGTATCTACTTTATAGATAAACCAAGCATATTCATATTTATGTATTTGGGCATTGGACTGTTTGAATCCATGTATAAAGCCCTTATTTAAATGCAGAGCTTTGTAATACCTTTCGGTTTATGCCAATCCACTGAGAGGTTAGTGCCAGCCGCACTGCACAGGGAATTTCTTAAAGGCAGACAAATGCTAATTCATGTTAATTTCTTGCAAAATTACATTCTTACAGCACCCAACAATTATTCCCACGGGTCAAAGCGAAACAGACCATTGTTATTGCCCAGACTTTCTTATGAGGTTACACCAAACAGGAACAACGGCTCCATCCGTGGAGGGCTTATGAACGATACGAATACTTCAGCACTGCATGTGAATGGAACTCTTAGGAATGTGTGATGTAATGATTTGAAGAATTAGAAGAAGTGTGTTATTAAGCAGAAGTGCAACATTTAAAGTTTAGTGCATTTGACCCAGTTGGAAAATGCAAATCGCATTTGCACAAGTAAAAGGCTATTTGTATCTTGAACCTGCTTCAGATGTACTTCTAATTCTTAATCATTACATCGCATGCATTCTATGTTTGTGTTGCAGTCAGCTTCCTTTTATTTGATTATTTTAAATGTATTATTGGATATATACAGAGGTCAAGAGCAATGCAATATTTTACAGTTGAGCATAATTAGAAAACATTTTTTGTTAACTGTTCACCTTTTTAAAATTTAGATCATTTGCATAGCTTTTGCATTCTGATTATGATCATTTTTTTTTCAATGACCATGGGAATAGTTCATACAAAAGTGAAATTAAATAAATAAATAAATATTTTAAAAGTCTGTTGGTGTGCAGTGTGTGTTGTATTACACTGGCTGACCTTCCTCAGGCCATGTATGAGTTACATATTGCTGCTGGCAACAAAGGGAAGCTAATTTGTAATCTGCAAACATTGCTTATAATCTCTGGATCCTTTATGAGCTGTTGCCTAGCAACAATACGGCACCTTTCTACATTGAGTTATGTGCAGCTTGCAGTAAAATGTGTCAAACAGAAAAGATAAACTCATATTGTGAAATAAATTGTGTGTAGACATGAAACAAATTGATATGGACGGTAATAAGAAACAAATCTCTATGAATTTCTCAAACATACAAATTAGCCTCTCCATTATTGATTGTGTCTGTTTGAAGAAGGTATTTGCATGCATATCTTTCACCCACGTCACAGATTGTATCACACCTGGTTGGTTCATTTCAACCTTGCAGAGGACGGCACCCAAAAAAAAACAAAAAAAAAGACAAGGGCCTTCCCTCATTTTCAAATGCTAATGTTGTAATCATTCATAATAATTAGGCTCTATTTAAATAAATCACTGTTCATTAATTGCTCACCTTGGAGACCAAAGTGACTCCATCGAATATAAATATTTTCAAGATTATATATATATCTGTAAATTGGCACTTGAGCTATAATTATTAGAAATTGCAGTTCTTGGCTTTTAGCTGAACTTGCTCAGACAGGTAGTGCTACTAGTTTATGAATATGAAAAATACTATTTATGATTAATATCTCCTTTTTTATTTCCTCCTTTACTGTAATTGGAGGCCTGTTAGGGACTGTTGCGTAAACAGACTTTTCAAAGTAAAAAAGGTTGTTTTCCTCCCTGCTCTCATAATGGATATATGATTAAGGGGTTTTAGAGTTCCATCAAGCGATAAAATTAGTCACAAGCATAATTGGATAAACATATTCGTGAGATATGATCATGTCACACATTTAGTGAACCATGCAACCGATTAAGGTATAACAAATTGTTTTCAGTGGGGGAAAAAACAACCCCATCGTTTTTGGAAGGGGTGTTATTTACAGGCTGAAGACTATGAAATGTCACGCGGTGCATGCTAATTATTGTCTTAATGATTGGAGATTAGGAGATGATGCCTTTAGAGACAACTAGTTGATCTGTTAACTATGGAAGACACTCGACAAGAAACATTTGATTCAATTTAAATATATATATATATAATTTTTGTGCTTTTATGGAATTGTCAGCATGCAGGGAATGGAAAAGAAGAAATGTTTCTTCTTCCAAAATAACAATTTCCATATCATCCTGTTTCTAGCAGCAGAGCCGCAGCTGTTTGTCTTCAGTTGGACCAATGACAGGCTCCGCTCTGATATAATTTTGCATCTGCAGAATATGCACATCTTGAATGAGAATTTCATCCTTTTGTCCATCTGTTTGTTTTCTATTCGGTTTATTGCATGCATTATAGTCAAAATTACAGGGCTGTGGTTGTTGTGGTGTTGCATAGCTCAGCATGATTCATTTTAGGCAATGCAATTAACGTGCAATCACATTTAAGCTCAGTAGTTAATTTTAGGAAAAAAAAAGAGTTGGTGCTGCCTCTTATTTTCTCCCTAATGAACACTATGCATAGCGTATTACAAAAATACAAGCACAATACAATGTGCAAAGCTACATATTAAAAAAAGACAAACGTGGCCCAAACAGACCTTCATCAGGGTGCCAAACAATGGTTCTCAGAAGACCTGCATAGTAACGCCCTGGCAACACACAAAAGTGCTCAATTCTCCCAGACAAGCATAATGACCAATCTTTCTCAAGGTTAGTGTGGTCACTGTATTTAGTTACCATATAGATATCATATTAGATGCCATATCTTGTATCTCATCAATAAAGAACACTAGGCTGGAGCCGTGCTAGAGGCAAAACAATTTTTATGTGTATGCCTGTTTTGACTGTACAGCAACCTCTGTTGACACCAAACCTTTCTTGATGCTTCAAGGGAATCAACTAGTCGCTGATGACGTCATTAACGGTAAAATAAGCCTGAACCTCAAGCTGAGACTCAACACATGCTGCCTTGTGCACAGCTATGGCATATGACACAGCGCTGCCCACAAGGCCATGGCTCCCACATAACAGCTTTTTTATCGGTTCTTTTGTCTTTGGGTCGTTAGATCTCTCACAGATGTTTGCTCATTCTAAATCAGATACAGCTAAAGTAGCACAGTAAAGATTACATATGAATGCATGAGAGAGAGAGAGAGAGAGAGAGAGAGAGAGAGAGAGAGAGAGAGAGAGAGAGAGAGAGAGAGAGAGAGGCTTCAGTCTAGTTAACTCCAGTGTATCATTTACTGATACTCACACATGACAGGCACATGAACTACCAAGTTGTTTATTTAGTATGTAAATGGGTCACTAAATATTAATTACGGAGATTACATGTGAATTCCTTCTACATGGCAGTGTCTCTTTACTAATAGTTAAGCTGTGGGGTTTAGTTACTAAGAAGTTTATGCCAGAATGTTTAATTTTCCAGTGTTCACAATACATTGATGTGCTAGTGAATGTTTCTGCATGTGAAGAGACCACAGCCACCAGAAAATATTGTATCCATCAAAGGGTTTAAATGGTCTGCAACAGTGCGTAGGTAGCTGGTACGTGTCAAAGTAACATCACATGGATGGCAGAACCCAAGGTTTCCCAGCGGAACATTGCCCAAAGCATCACACTGCCTCTGTCGGCTTGCCTTCTTCCAATAGTGCATCCTGGTGCCATGTGTTCCCCAGGGAAGCGATGCACACACACCTGGCCATTGACGTGATGTAAAAGAATATGTGATCCATCAGACCAACCCACCTTCTTCCATTGCTCCATGATCCAGTTCTGATGCTCACATGCTCACTGTTGCTGATTTGGGCTTGGACAGGGGTCAGTTTCATCTGGTCTTGTGGCTGTCAGAGAACAAACAAAAACTGCTGCTCTGTGTGTTTTTCCGTCATATTTGGGTGTGTTCAGATTAAAATTGCACACGCTTATTTTGTCCATTAGACTGAAAAATAAATAAATAAATACTTAAATGTACCTGCCCATACCCCCCCCCCCCCCTGCCCCAAAAAAAGTAATCAGAGCTGATGTGGCCAACAGAGACAGTCTACTTGTGACCCGATCGACCAAAACGCATCTTAGTACCCGGGGTAAACAGATCCTATGTATGTGTGTATGTATACCGTATGTCCAGGTTATTAGTTATTATTAGTTAGTTCACATTTATTATTATTATTATGGAAAATTGTTTGAGTTTTGTTTTTAAAATAAAAGGTTGTAGCTCATTTATTATTAGTTTTGTATTATTATTTGAATTTTCACTGTAGAAACATTGTTCTAATTGTTTCACTGTTTCATTCATGTTTGATGGGAGACAATGAAGCATACTTATATAGCTAAACTCTCCTAGAAACCATTTCTATCCTGGAGGCACTTTACAAATTTTACAACATTTAATGACCCTTAGAAATACTGGCACATTTTTACAGTTCTCAGTAATTTTCCGCAACATAACCATTGCTTTTACTCCCACCTTGTTATAAGCTCAGAGGATCACACAATGCGGCTTTTGCATGCATTTTTCATTATTATTTTTATTTATTTATAACTACCACATAATAGCAGAGTCCACTTTTGTGTCACGTACAGCCTTCGGCATGCTTTACCTCGCTCTAATGAGAGGCCAACGCAGGCCGCCGGCTTCTTCCGTAACGCCTGGCTTTTCCCTGTGGTGTAACAGGACTTACCCCGTGGTCTCACACGAGATCCTTTGGGTTGAAACCCACTAAGATGTGAGCGGCCTCTGCCTGCTTTTTTCCAGAAGTCCCCGGATGATGAAGGCATTTTTGTGTTGGTGCGGATAACAAGGCGCCTGAGCCTCGGGTGAAACCGTGCCTGTGTCTCAAAGCTAGGGAGCCTAACGAGTCATTAGGAGACAGTGCATCAAAAGCCAATCATAACCTTATGTGTAAAATATAGGTCAGTGCTCCAGCTACAACATCTGCACTGCAACATCACATATTAGTGAGTCTTAAAAGAGTGTTTTACAGACTGCACAGCATTTTCTTTCTTTCTTTCTTTCTTTCTTTCTTTCTTTCTTTCTTTCTTTCTTTCTTTCTTTCTTTCTTTCTTTCTTTCTTTCTTTCTTTCTTTCTTTCTTTCTATTACTACTACTTTATAAAAATAAAAAAATAACTAAGAGGAACATATATTTTGCAAAATTTTGTTCAGTTAAGTGAAAAGACCATAATAATAAAGCCGTTGGGCTGCTATGTTAAGTACTATGCTAAGTTATAATTTTATCTTTTGTTTGAATCATTTTGCGTCTCTAAGATTTATGTGTGTGTGTGTGTGCACATTGGAGGACATCATAAAGTAAGAGCATTGTTAATGTTGGAGATGAGAATTTGTCTCATGTTTGAGTTGAGTAACACTCATAATTATTCTACTGCCCACATAAAGTATGTGAAGTCAGTGTTCTGTGTTTAGTTTGAACTCTGCCTCTGAAAAAAAAAAATCAAAGTGAATTTTCTTTCAAACTAATAAATGATCTATGTGTATGGGCAATATATGTTTGCATTGTTAAATATGAAATCATAGTTGTTTTAGATACTTAAGTTTCAGAGAATATAAAGAGCGGGAGTGTGTTTGTGGGTGTTCAATAATGAAGAGATATCGTATAAATTAAAGCCTACAAAATATAGAACATGCAGAATAAATGAAGCTAAGGGAAAGAATAAAAAAATATATATTAATGGATTTCAATTCAAAGACTTCTTACTTGGCTGATAACCAATGTGAGTTTGAAAATGGGATCAATCAAGGTAAAAGCAAAGCTCTGTTTGAAGGCCAGTCATTAAAAAGCTGGAAACTCATTAATCCGGCAAACGTCATTAATACAAACAAATCACATTAAGTTGTCACAAGTCTGTTTGACTGACAAATTCACATTTGATAATTAATGATGCACTATATCAAATGGTTGGTTTATTAGTAGATATACCCCATGGTTCATTAATAAAGCTGCCAGAAAATGGCAGCGTTGACTTAAAGCATATAGCAGTATTCCCATGACCACTAACAATCATGAAAACATTTATGGAAATTAGTGAAATACTGCATTATAAATGTCAGGGACATTTCCGTAGTTTTGAGTCATAATGACTGGATATTGCTGAAGGAAGGAAGGAAGGAAGGAAGGAAGGAAGGAAGGAAGGAAGGAAGGAAGGAAGGGGAAGGGGAAGGGGAAGGGGAAGGGGAAGGGGAAGGAAAGGAAATGGAAGGAAGGAAGGAAGGAAGGAAGGAAGGAAGGAAGGAAGGAAGGAAGGAAGGAAGGAAGGAAGGAAGGAAGGAAGGAAGGAAGGAAGGAAGGAAGGAAGGAAGGAAGGAAGGAAGGAAGGAAAGGAAATGGAATGGAATGGAATGGAATGGAATGGAAGGAAGGAAGGAAGGAAGGAAGGAAGGAAGGAAGGAAGGAAGGAAGGAAGGAAGGAAGGAAGGAAGGAAGGAAGGAAGGAAGGAAGGAAGGAAGGAAGGAAGGAAGGGAAATGGAAAGGGAAGGAAGGAAGGAAGGAAGGAAGGAAGGAAGGAAGGAAGGAAGGAAGGAAGGAAGGAAGGAAGGAAGGAAGGAAGGAAGGAAGGAAGG
Organism: Pseudorasbora parva; assembly: GCF_024679245.1. NCBI lineage: Eukaryota > Metazoa > Chordata > Actinopteri > Cypriniformes > Gobionidae > Pseudorasbora > Pseudorasbora parva. The sequence continues at coordinate 53,784,033 of NC_090175.1, forward strand.
AAGGAAGGAAGGAAGGAAGGAAGGAAGAAAGGAAGGAAGGAAGGAAGGAAGGAAGGAAGGAAAGGAAAGGAAAGGAAAGGAAAGGAAAGGAAAGGAAAGGAAAGGAAGGAAGGAAGGAAGGAAGGAAGGAAGGAAGGAAGGAAGGAAAGGAAAGGAAAGGAAAGGAAAGGAAAGGAAAGGAAGGAAGGAAGGAAGGAAGGAAGGAAAGGAAGGAAGGAAGGAAGGAAGGAAGGAAGGAAGGAAGGAAGGAAGGAAGGAAGGAAGGAAGGAAGGAAGGAAGGAAGGAAGGAAGGAAGGAAGGAAGGAAGGAAGGAAATACACAATTGTATTTCCCTCTGAAGTGCGATGGCAACTTTAACCTTAAAGCCCTGCTTGACTGCCGGGATAAGATGAAGGCCTGGATGGCATCAAGCTTTTTACAGGGGAATTCATTTAAATCTGAGGTGGTGATTTTTGGTCCGTCAAAGTTTGCCAGAAAGATCACACCTCACCTGGGCCCTTTAGCCACCAACGTCACCACGCAGGCCAGGAAGCTTAGGGGTGATATTTGATTCTGAGCTAAAACTCGATAAACAAATTGATGCTGTGGTCAAAGGTAGTTTCTTTCAATTGAGGAGCATTGCCAAATTGAAGAGCTTCTTGACATTTAAAGATATGGAGACTGTGATTCATGCTTTTATCTCGTCCAGACTGGATAATTCTTTATATCTTGGGATGCAGAAAAAAGTGCTTGCTCGGTTGCAGCTGGTAAAAAAAGGCTGTGGCCAGAATTTTGACTGGTACGAGGAAATATTCAAAGTATATCTCCCATACTGGCATCCCTGCAATGGCTCCCTGTTGATTTTAGAGTGCAATATAAGGTCTTATTAATGGGTTTTACGGGATTGCATGCTTGCTCCAGAGTACATTTCTGGTTTGCAACAACAATCTTAGACCTTTAAGATTGTCACCGAGTCTACTTTTGAGAGTTCCCAAAGCTCGTTTGAAGACTAAAGGAGATTGTGCTTTCTGGAATAGCCTTCCTCTGCATATTAGATCATGTGACTCATTAGGATGCTTTAAATCTGTGCTAAAACACATCTCTTCTCTCTTGCTTACAACTGCCCATAAGGGCTGGGAGTTTGAAAAGGTTCTAGTTCTGGATTTATTGTCATTGTCTTATTAGTATTGTTGAGAGTGTAAATCACTTTAGTCAACTTATGTTGTTTTTAAACATGCCATATGGATACATGTTGATTTGATAGGAAGGAAGGAAGGAAGGAAGGAAGGAAGGAAGGAAGGAAGGAAGGAAGGAAGGAAGGAAGGACGGAACCTAAAAAAATGGCTGATTGAGTTGAAATGATTAACACCTGTGTCATGTTCCAGTAATGGGCACGAAGACTGCATAAAGCCACCAGGAGAAGGACATGCGGGGGAGAAAGACTAGCTGGAGACTCGGGCAGCAAAGGAGACTTTGATTGAGAGCTCTTGAGAGCGTGAATACTATTGTGAGAGAAGTTGAAGTTATTGTGAGTGCCAGTGGTGTATTTATGTGTTGTTACCACAACGACCTGAAAGAATAACGTTTTCCAGAGTCTCCATTAAGCTGACCTTCCTTCACTATACTGAAGAGGATGTCTTCATCCTTCCTTCACTATACTGAACCTCTTTACAATTACAGACTCATTTACACCCAGGTAGTTTATTTATTTATTTATTTTTATTTTTTAAAGAACAAGTAAAAAGATATTTTTTGTTAATCAAAATCATTTTAGGTTAAATTTCAAATATGCTTTAATTTCATAATTTGAGATCTGTTTTGACCATAAATTCCTGTTCACACCAAGAGCGATTACTTTAAAAATAACTTTGTTAGAATCTAACCAACACAAAATACAATTCTGTTTATTCTGAGCGTGCTGCAGTTATGTATGTTTCAGCACAAGAGGTTACTTATTCAGAACAATAACAAAGACATAGCTTGATGATGCGCACGCACACACACACTCACACATAACATTCTTAATCCGCAAGGTTTCATATGAAGTTGGCCCACCCTTTACTGCTTCAAATCTTCTGGGAAGGCTTTCCACAAGTTTTAGCAGTGTTTTTATGGGGATTTTCTGACCATTCTTCTACAAGAGCATTTGTGAGGTCAGGCACTGATGTTAGATGAGGAGGCCTTATCTTTGGCTTGCTGTTTCTACTCTAATCCATCCCAAAGGTGTTCTATTGGGTTGAGGTGAGGACTTGCTTATCTATGTCTTAATGGACCTTGCTTTGTGTACTGATGCGCAGTCATGTTGGAACAGGAAGGGGCATTCTCAAACTGTTCCCAAAAAGATGAGACACAATTTATTGGTATGCTGAAGCAGTAAAAGTTCCTTTGACTAGAACTAAGGGGCCAAGCTAGCCTAGAAATCTAGACGCACCCTAGCGGCAGCAAATCTAATCTGCCCGCGAGTGTCGTCTAGCAACTCTCAATACCCTTCTGAGCTGTAATCGCCTAACTCTTGCCAGGCCAATCACATCGTGTATAGAGTCGGTGGGCGGGGCCATAATGACGACAGCCGAGTTGCGTTTGCGTGCTACCAGTAAACACAGAAACTGGCGAACGGCGGTCTTTCAAATCAGCTTTGACCGCAACTCTGGAAGACTTGGAGTTAAGCTTTTCACAAATGTCTGTAGAAGCGTCTGCATGCCTAGTGCCTGATTTTATACTCCTGTGGGCATGGAAGTAATTGGAACACCTGAATTCAATGATTTGCAGGGGTGTCCCAATACTTTTGGCAATATAGCGTACTTTACATTGTATCAATATTTGTGTATAGAAATAATACAGAAACAAACTATTTGTGAAATGCAATGCTAGTAACACTTTTATGGACGTACCATATCAAAGCAAACAAAGCGTCTCAACTGAAAATAACCAACGCAATCACATGGTGATACATATCAATAGTACGAGTTTGCAATCTCGTGGAATGTATATGCCAAAATAGGATTTGGCGTGCATATGATACGCACTTTATAATAATAGATTTTATTTATAATGCACTTTTCATTCCGAAGAATCTCAAAGTGCAACAAGGGGGGGGGGGGGGGGGATAACAACAAAAAATGAATAACAAGTAAAAATATAGAATACTACAAACAATCAACCAACACAGAAAACAGAACAGAAACAGAGCTGATGGTGAACAGAAACAGAGCTGATGGTGGACAGAAAACAGCTGATGGTGGAAGTCTCTGTTAGCTCCGCAGCACACTGTGGTCCACTCCATGTTTCAGATTTCTCCCAGCGGCAGTGTCCCGATGACATCTCCGAGGCACGACAGCTGAAGACCAGATGATGGGTCTTCTTCATGATGATTCAAACGATGGGGATCGCTGCAGCACCATGCAAGAGGCAGAACATTCCTCCGGGCACTTCTGTGGACACACCGGGGCCGGCGCAGATGTCGCTCCACGGTCGCAATGCAGGACGGAACAGCGGCGCAGCCGAGAAGCAGAACACCCCAACATCATGCCGGACGCCGACGACGAGAGCCCGGATGACGCTAGCCCGGTGCAAACTTCAGCCACCATGCAGCTTAAGCCCAAGGGAGACCACCAGTGAGCACCCGTGGCGAGAAACATCAAATGTCCTCCAAACCAGAAACCAACCGCAGCAATTCAAACTTTATGGAGTGTATATGACATTCTCTTGGGTAGGATTAGTGTGGTGGGAGGGGTAGTTCGTATGTTGTAATACGCCATAAAGTGCGTATCGTATGCACGCCAAAAAACACGTACCATATGCACGTCATAACCCATTTTTACATATACATTCCACGAGATTGCACACTCGTATTATTTATACGCATTTTCGTGAGATCGGGCTCAAATAATTGAGAATTGACAAAAATATGTGTAATAAAATGTGTACCTTGAATGCAATGTAAGTCGCTTTGGATAAAAGCGTCTGCCAAATGCATAAATGTAAATGTAAATAACACTAGACTGCCAAAACGCTCGCAAGCGCCCATAGTTAGGTGCTTTTAGCAGAGTGCCTGGTGTGTTTATGCTGGCTTTCGTGGAAACGCGGTCTTAGAATGATTTTTAGAACTACATCTTTAGCATTATTATAATGAACGTGTCTTAACGGCGCACACAAAGTGCAGCAGTGTCTACATCTTTGTCCAAATTCATTAATTTCCGTGTGGAAAGTTTAAGAGGTGACCATTCATTATCTGCATCTAGAGTGTTTTAGTCAAGTAGAACCCATGAGTGATTTCAAGCTTTGTTTATCCTCTATGCCGTCCATTAGATGAAGGTTAGCATTGTGTGCCATTGTCTGAATAGCAGCTAATTACGGTTAGCATCTCACATTGTGAGGTCATTGATGTTAATGGAAAGTGCAGCCATGTGAAATTGTTATTAACCCATGAAATTAGATAATCTGCCTAGATTTATGATGATCAGCAGATATGTCTTTCTTATGTTGAATTGCTTTTCATTGCTTTGACATTTGCACTTATCATTATGTACTGTATGTGAGGAACCAAATACAAAGGTGTTTCTTTAATTATGGGCACTATCGTAGTGAATGTTTAAAAAACAAGAACTTGTATCCTGTTAATAAGTTGTTGTTGTTGTTTTTTTCATTGTACATGCATTAATTGTTTTTATTTGTCTTGTCTTTATTGTATTTACATTTGAACATTTTATTTTACACTGCATCCCCAACAGTTTGTGGGCCAGTTCTGCTTCATGCGTTTTGTTCATGGCTGACATGCGGCGTTGCTATGGCTTGATTGCGGCCTAAATCTGACAAACGGGAGCGGACCGCCCAAGTGCCATCATTCCACGCGGGTAGTGGGCCAGATGAAAGTGTCAAGTATGGGCCGGATCTGGGCCAGAGCAATTTTGCTATCTGGGCCAGATGTGGGCCAGTTCTGCTTCATGCGTTTTGTTCATGGCTGACATGCGGCGTTGCTATGGCTTGATTGCGGCCTAAATCTGACAAACGGGAGCGGACCGCCCAAGTGCCATCATTCCACGCGGGTAGTGGGCCAGATGAAAGTGTCAAGTGTGGGCCGGATCTGGGCCAGAGCAATTTTGCTATCTGGGCCAGATGTGGGCCAGTTCTGCTTCATGCGTTTTGTTCTTGGCTGACATGCGGCGTTGCTATGGCTTGATTGCGGCCTAAATCTGGCAAACGGGAGCGGACCGCCCAAGTGCCATCATTCCACGCGGGTAGTGGGCCAGATGAAAGTGTCAAGTGTGGGCCGGATCTGGGCCAGAGCAATTTTGCTATCTGGGCCAGATGTGGGCCAGTTCTGCTTCATGCGTTTTGTTCATGGCTGACATGCGGCGTTGCTATGGCTTGATTGCGGCCTAAATCTGGCAAACGGGAGCGGACCGCCCAAGTGCCATCATTCCACGCGGGTAGTGGGCCAGATGAAAGTGTAAAGTGTGGGCCGGATCTGGGCCAGAGCAATTTTGCTATCTGGGTTACTTCTATTTTTGTACACATTACAACAAAATCTGTACATTTAAAGGCACTTAGAAAATAGCAATACATAAATAAATGTAAGCATACAAAAATAAAGTTCCAAGACAGTTTTAATGTGTAAAAAGAATAGAAAACAACAAGATTTAGTAAAAATAAATACATAATATAATCAGTAAACTGAAACAACTTAAGATGTTACCATTGCAAACTTTTTTTAATGTGAGTCTCTAATTTATTGAGACCTTTGCAGTTTGTGACATTTCTCAATGAAGTTAGCAGGTCAGAACCACCGTAAAACATTTTGCTTTCTCCTCCTACTCATCATCTTTTCCCTTCTTCTGCCTCGAAGGCATTTAGAATGTTCATGATCAATTCCCACAAAGCCTCGTGCCGTGTGTCTCCGGCGGGCTTCACTCCCCTCAATCATTTGAGATGCTCTTCTCCGCCCTGACGACTGAAGGTCAAAATAAACTGGATCGTTTAAAGCTGCCTGGGGATGTACACTACACTATAGTACACTATATTGAGTTCCCTTCTCATGCTGTGACGGCGAATAATAGAATCTACTCGGTTTCTCTATTTACTGGATCCGCTCAGTAAGAATTTACATGAGATACGTGAGATGATCACGCCACTGTATCACAGCTGACTCCTCATGACATGCTTTGACAAAACAGTCATGACGTTAACATGACAGCTTATTTGCATGCATGATTTCTCAGAGAGAGCTTTGTGTCTCATGAGGAAACTGTGCTTCTGTGTCAAAGCCTGACGACAGGTAGGCTTTGAATGACTGAACACAAATGATGCCATCATTTTGGCCAGTGAGATTTTGTTCCCGCCCCTTTTTGAAATTAATATGTAATTTATTTATTACATATTAATGGTTAGATAGATGGATGGATGGATGGATGGATGGATGGATGGATGGATGGATGGATGGATGGATGGATGGATGGATGGATGGATGGATGGATGGATGGAAGGACGGACGGACGGACGGACGGACGGACGGACGGACGGACGGACGGACGGACGGACGGACGGACGGACGGACGGACGGACGGACGGACAGACAGACAGACAGACAGACAGACAGACAGACAGACAGACAGATAGAAAATTAACTGTATAATAAGAATAACAGAAATATTTTTTCTTTCTACACTGTGCATACTAGAGGCAAGATTCTTCCCACCATGCACCAGGGCATGTATAACTCCTGTGGAAATTCAGTCATTGGTGGGGAAAAAAGAACACTCCCAAAAAGGTTTTTTTTTTTTTTTTTTTTTTACCATGTGTTTTCACGCAACTATATTGAGTCATTTTCACAAATAACAATTTAGTTATATGAATAAATTAAATTAAAGTAAAGCTGACATAATTTGAGTAAATATTTATGTGCCGTTTACTTAATAATGTTATGTTAAATTTATAAAAGTTTATTATTTAAGATGAACACATTTATCAATTTAATTTACCTTTTTGAAAAATGAAAGCTGCACTTTGTAATTTTTCTGTCTGATAGAGGGCGCGATTCAAAACAAAAGTGTAGTTTGATGACGCCAAGTTTGAACTCAGAATCTTGGGACATGTGGTCTTCACCGCACAGCCGGTGGAAAATAGGACTTCATGTAAGCGGTTATTAAAGGGTGACTTCAGTGATTAGCATATGACTTTGTATCAGTAGAAACCCTGGATTAAAATGATTGTGCTTCCCCTGAGATAATGATCTCCCTGAGATAAGATAATTATGCATTTTATTTCTAAAAAAATTCCTCAAATGATTTAAATTGACGATATTTGCGTCATCTGAGGAATTTTTAGCCAAAGGCTAAAGACTTCAGCCAGCAGAGGGAGCTATTTCTCTATGTTTTCAACCCGCGTATGGGCGGTGGGATCTTACTCACAGCTCAACTCGCAGCTGAGGGCATTCATGTAAACGGAGCTATGCTGAGCAATGTAAATGTTTAACTTTTCAAATGAATTCCTATGAAAGTTAAGCTTCCAAAGGCATGAACTGAAAACTCACCAGACTGAACACGTGCCGAGAACGACTGCCACGAGGGCAGTCGTGTTTACCTCATCTCTCATCACGAGAGCTCTTACCTCAGCTCATTCATGACTGTGAATATAATCTGACTCCTGCTACGTTTGTGCTGTGACATTCGTGCGGCGACTCACTCATTATATTGAACAGACACGTTGAATTTTATAATTGCAGTGTCTATTCTCTAACTTAACTGATTTTATAAATTAACGATGACTGGAAAAGAGATGCAGTCACAGTGATTCAGTAGCGGTGGCTTTGGGAATGGCCTCACAGGGCAGCGAAGCATTCTGGGAATCATAGTCTTTCATCCCCGTGAGACAAAAATAAATTTTCTGTCTTTTCTCAGTCTAGAAGGCACCACATAAAATAAAAAAAATAAACAAATTTAGCATTTCTACTACATTAATGACCAAGTTTAAATACAGATTAATCTTCCCAGTGCTGAAGTACCCGTTTATTGTTACTCTAGTGTGAATCAGAGCAGGACAGGGTGTTGTGGAGCTGAGCAAGACCGCTGGAGCGATTGTTACGCAAACACATGCCTTGCAAGCAACAGGACTTTTATTATGATGACGGGACACAGTCGCCAGCATCATTTCTTAATTTTCCCTTTCATGAGTATGAGGTAACACAGCTCTGTTTACCATATTAGATACATTTAAGTGAAATTATGTTGATGTTACTCTGTGCGTTCGCTCAGCGGCTGCTGTGACACTTGTTGCACACTGCTAAGAGCAAAGTGTTTCGGTCAAATAAAACTGAGGGTAACGCAGGTAGGACGCAATTGACAGGTGACTTCCTCAGACATTCCGGCTCCTTGGTTAAAATAGCAATTTTCTCACAATTTACAAATACAGTAGTTGGAAACATGTTGGCATTGTAAGAACTCAACTGAACTAAATATATAACACTGGCCTGGTGTTTTTTGTTTGTTTTTTGGATATGTTTCTACAAAAATACTATTTTCAATACAATTGTAAGTGAAAAACGATTAAATAACAAGCATATTTTTAGAAACAAAATGAAAAAGTAACTCACTGGACAAGCTCAAGTTAGATAAGGGGAGTAATTCCATCCAATAAAACACCACTCTTCTGCATAATGTAACCACACAACTACAGAAACTCCTCTAAATGTTCAACACAACTGAACATTAAACACTAACATAAACTAACAACAGCTTTCCTTTTACTGAAAAACATATACAATAACACTTTAATCCCTACATTTACCCTCATAATGAAGTACCTTCAAAGCATGGTATAGTTTGGTATATGCCCAGATAGTTTGTTTCACTCAGCAATGTTAAGCTGACCGAACAAACACTTATTAAGTTGACAATACTCATTGTCAGTAAAATTAAGTTACACTGTAAACAAATGTTCAATAAGTTATGACAACATATGTTTTTACATTGTTTTAACTCATCAAAATAAGTTAAGAAATGTTAAACTTTTTTTTATTAGTTATACAAGATGTTACTCAAAAAAACTGTTTAACATAATTTAAGTTGAAATAACTTAAACATCCAAGTTGATTGTATTGCAAAAGTTCAAAATGTGTTTTTAAGTAATGTGAACAAGGATGATTTGATTTGATTGCAACTAACAGTGAAAGGTTTTTTTATTGCTTTTTTTGCTTTGCTTTTTTTTTTTTTTTTTTTTTTTTGTAAAGTAGTACATTCCTATGTATGTTAAAAGGACACTCGGGTCACATATGTTTCTTTATAAATCAATATATTCAAACAATGTTTATAAGAGTGTATTCACAACTATGTGAGAAAAAATAGGCTACGGCATCAAAAGATTAAACACAACTACAAGCCAAGTATACTTAGAATACTTAATTATACTCATACTAAGTATATCTCAGTCAAAGATAGAGTACAAGTATAGGTCAAATATACCTAGCCATTTCTGTCAGTATAAGTGAAGTACACTTACATGCAATTTTAAGTATATTTCTGAGAAGTACATAAATTACATTTCTGAGAAGTATTCTAAAAGTAGACTGAAAGTATACTTTCTTATTTTTACTTTAAAAGTAGTATACTAATAGCACATTTTTCAGAAGAGCAATCAATGTACACTCATGTCACTGGTAGTTCCTGTTGTGCTTGGTTAGACCCCTTCTCTGTTGGATCTAATTTAGTTGCTAATTTAGTTCCCCCAAAAGGCATTCCCATAATGAAAATCGTTCCCAGTTCCTGCGGTGTGGACACGCCAAAAGTGGACTTCCGCCTATAGATATAGGAACTATGAAAATATTCATTTAATGCGAAAGTCCGTAATGTCTTTCGTGTGTGTGTGTTTTACTTTAGTACATCTGAACACCAGTAAATATATAGCATTCCCACTGTATACTTGGTTGATGATTCGATTTGAGAGTGTGCTGATATTAAATGATGAAATCAGATTTTTTTTCATTTGGCCAGACAGACCTCTTGTCTTGGTTCACAAACATTCTTAGAGATCTTTCATGGCAAAAGATCTGTAAGAAACACACTTGAAATGCAGATGTGTTTTCTTAGATGTTTGCCTATTTTGATGACTAATATACTGCCATGGGCAATTGGTATGCAATAAAAAATTGCATCCTTTGATCCTAATAAACATGTCAAGTGTTGGACATTTTTGAAGGATCTAGGAGGCTTAAATTATTTGTAACATTGTATTGTGTTTGCTAGACTTTTGTTTATATGCCCTATTCATTCTAATAGCAGTTGATTAATTGCATGGAGGTCACAGATTGGCTGTATTGTTTTTCCATTTGGCCTTATCTTCTAAAAAAATCTAGGCTTTATTGTTGTTTAAAATAAGACGTTAGTCTATCTTGACTAAAAATAAGTTAGATATAGGGATTGTATATTAATTGCAACCGTGCATAATGCATCATATCAGGAACAAGATAACTGGTAAACATGTTTTGAGTTTACTTCCCACAATTTTATTTACATGAATGCATTTGGTAGATGCTATTATCCAAAGCAACTTGCGTTGCATTCAAGTATATAAATGTAGGTATAGCCTTCTTTTTTATTTTCTTCCATGGGAATTTAACCCACGACATGGCCATCGCAATGATTTACTCAGTCAGAATATGTTTTTGCATCGCCATCAATGGAGGAACATGCTTTTTGCTTGCATATTGGTATAATGACTCCCAATGCTTTGTGTATTATGTTTGGTGATAAGTGACATAATTTTTTTTTCATTAAGGGCTGATATGTGCCACCTTAAAATGATTTCCAGAGGCACGTTTATAAGACTTTTTTTTCTAACCTAATGAGATATGTATATGTTTTATCTTTTATGTAAAGTTCTTACATTTAATCAATAAATTCAGTCACAGTAAGATATTATGCTGTTGCAATTAAATTAAATCACGATCTACAAAATCCTTTTTGCACTGGATAAGTGGTAAAGAAAGCAATCCTTTAGATGCATTTACACTGCAATTCCAATAGCATATTAATGGTATGACATTGATCATATAATGCATATGGCCCACCCAAAAGTTGTGGCATCTAGCAAATGCTAATTGCCAAAACTAGCCAGTTCATTTTCATAAATCATTCTCATTGAAAGCAATGTTTTTGGTCACTTTGTTGTTGCAGACTCGTTTATTCTGCCCTTCCAAACACCTTGGGCCAGAATCTAATCTAACTCTAAATGGTGCCTTGCTCTTTCAGTTCTTTTGGTGTCAACACTTCTTTCCGGTTCTTTGCTAGGACACACTTGTCACAGTCGCAGCCCAGTCCTTGCCTCTGGTGTAAGTTGTGATTTTGTTTGGCCAAGCGAACCAGCTAAATAAAGGAGTCCCAGCATCACCTCCAGAGAGTCTCAAGCCATTAGAGTCCTCCACATCTGTGTCATAGATGCCGCCGTGTCAAGGATAAGATGGGATGAAATTAATGACTTTTATTGGAATGATGACTCTAGTAATTGAAGCAGGTTAGACTAGGAGAAATTGGAATGATAGCAGTCAGATCCTTGAAGCCCCCCAGGATTGGTGTCAAGATGCTCTGAGCCGATCTCATGTGTGGTTCACTGCATCCTTCTGCGCTTAAGTGTCTTAACAGACAGCTAATTATCACATTGCATTAAAGAGGTTGCCAGCTTGCTCTTTTCCAGCATGTTGAGTCCCCCTCCACCTCCCCTCCTCGCTCAGGTTTCCTTCTTTTTTCGTTCTTTTTTTTTGGTATAACTGCTAAGAGTTTATCCAAGTTTTCCTTATACTTCATCAACACAACACATCATATTTCTAACGTTAAGCAGTTTATCTGTCTTTATTAACTCTTTGCCCACCATTGATGAGTAAACTCGTCTTTTACAAGAAAGTGCTAACTGTTTTTCCTGTTGGAGGGTGCTACTACGCAATTTCTGAAAGAGTACTGAATCTCCTGATCAAAACACAAGAGAAGAAGCAGAAACAAGTGATAAAATAACATGATCATGAACATTAAAGCAGCACTGGGTAACTTTTGCTCTCGGGTTCCCCCTACAGTTGGGAAAAAATAATGTCCTCAACTACTGTTGTAAACTCTGTCAATGTGCAACAACTAGTGATGCGCGGGTCGTCTCATAACCCGTGGACCCCGTATGTCTATTTAATGGTCGTGGGTGCGGGACGGGTTGTAAAAATACATACAGTGGTGCGGGGCCAAATAATTTCATAAAAGCGGCCCCGCAGGTTGGTGCAGCACTAACAGTTACCCTGAACACTGAGGAGGAGTTCACATGCAGGTGTTCTTCTGGCGGCGCGTGTGAAATGTCTTCATCCCAGGTACAGTCATTGGCATATGTTTCAGCATGTCATATGAATATAATAAGCGTCAACTAGTAGTCTATTGGTTACCGTTTTACAGAATCTATATGATACTTCAGTTCAAGGTTTGAGTGGTAGGTAATCACCATAACAAGCAGGACAGCATCGGTCGGGCACGCCTCCTTCAGCTCACACCGACGAGCAAACGCTGGTCACATGTTGATCCTCGTCCTGCCTTTAATCCCATCACTTTTTTGTTTCCACTTATTGCTTTCTTCCAAAAAAACCTTTTCTTTCTTATTTGTCTCTGCTGCTTCGGACATCACTATATTATCTGACGAACAAAGTTGGGCTCGCACGTCCGAATTTAAGGAAGTGTGGGTGTTGGTGGAAGTGACGTATATGCCGTAAAGCAGTCGAATTTTGTAGTTCTTTTTGTTCTCGGGTTACTACCCGAAACCCGAAGTTTAAAAGTACGATTAAAAACGATACAGACCCCATCAGGCCATGGCAGACGTGTCATTCAACCTATTGTAAGTCGATGTATCATCACAAGAGTCTTGAAAATATATTATGAAGGTTGAAAAGTTACCTTGTGCTGAATTAAACAACATAAAAATCTAAATGTTATCAAATTAAATGGCATCAAATTATAGGATATATGGGGTGTTGTTGGACTCAATCTACTCCATCCGTATTTTTGACACACAAAAAAAGTGATTGCTCAAAATGTTGCTTTTTTAATAAAACTTATCCACATTCAAGTGTTGATAAACAAAGATTGCATGAAGAGCATATTCATACAGCAAAATAATCTGGAGCCATATAATCCTTGTGAAAAAAAATAAAATAAAAAATACGCAGGCGAGGGAAGAGTTAAAAGCAAAAATGCTACAAAGAGACAAATTCAGAGCCAATCAGAAATTATTTAATTTTTAACATCAACATTAAATCAAAATATATTTACACATTGCTGGTCTTATATTGATCGGTCCATTAGTGTATGCAATAGTTTGCTCTGCATCTGAACAACAAAATGACTCAAAAGTGACAAAACAAAATTGATATCATCTGAAAAGTAAAGATGTTAAGAGACTAGGTGTAAAAATAGTTTAATGGGCCCTATTTTAAAGGTGTCATATAATACAGATAGTTTCTGCCAATCTCATGTTAGTCTTGAGTACCCGTAAAGTAATATGGCATCCTTCATATCTCCAAAAAATATAGTTTTATCATATTTATTTACAATAAAGACAGATATGGCTATCCGATTCTTTCCGAAAACAGCAACTTGTGCAGGTGTGCAGTGGGTGGGGCTTAAGATTCACGAGCACACACACACACACACACACACACCCAATACATATCCCTGGATAACTTTAGATTCACGATACATTTGTTACATTATATGCACTTACGCGATGATTGCCAACAAAACACAGACGTGATAAAACACAAACACACTTGCAGAACTCTGTTGCTGTTCTGGAAAAACAAACTGCATCCACTGTTCCCTTAACGCTGGGTTATTGTGAAGCTAAACAAGGTTTTTTCCCTCACAACCAGAAACACACTTTGTTAGTGATATTGTTGATTTTGTGGTCTAAATTCCTTTAATGGAACAAAAAATACTCCAACATTGTCCAATTAATTTTTTACAGTTTTTCTCTATTGTTTACACACATTTTCTGAAAGCATGCCTCACACTCAGAGGTGGATTAAGATGGTCAGGGGTCCCTACACTCTTAGAAGAAAAGGTTCTATATAGAACCTTAAAAGCTTCTATTGCTGCTACGTAGTTGGAACCCCTAAAAGGTTCACTGCAAAAAATGCTTTTCTTACTTAGTATTTTTGTCTTGTTTCAATTCCAAACATCTAAACATTCCTAAAACAAGAAGTATTTACTAGACAAGCAAAAGTTATTGTCTTATTGTGGGTTTTAGAGTTTTTGCTAAGATAAGAAATGCATTTTTTTCTTTCATAAGAAATGCACTTTTTTTTTTTTTTTTTTGCAGTGTTCTATAAGTGCCAAAAGGGTTCTTTCTTGTCATTTTAGAACCCTTTTAGCATAAAAGGGTCTTTGGAGTATATTCAAATATACTTCTATATATAACCGTTTAAGGGTTCCAAATACGTAGCGCCGATATAACCTTTTCTTCAAAGAGTTTGTGTGAGGCCCCCATTAATCGTAATGCATAATGCCACATGCAATGTGGTGAACTGGCATACACACACACACACACACACACACACACACACACACACACACACACACACATACGGAGACAGCTAATACTACTATGTGTCTTCTATATTCCTTCAAGTGGTGGACCACCACAGTATAAAAATAACCACCACAGCACAGAGGTAAAATAAGAAATTGAACATTAACAACAAAACACCAACACAAACAAGCACAAGGCCCACTGCTAGAAGCAACCCTTTAATTAACAGAAATGGTGGAAACATTCTACCCTCTGTCACTACAGCCACAAAACAATTACAAATGAAATATCTAGCTATAAACAGAAAGGCAACCGAATTCCCTACAATAGTTTTTTTTTAAAAGTCTGGCCAATCCATGGCCCCTGCACATGTGGGGCCCCTAGGCTGCAGACTAGACACTCCTATGTGTTAGTCCACGCCTGCTTATACTCTCAGAACAAATAAAAAACACACATACAATAGGCAAAACCCCTTAATTATCCTGCAAAAGGAAACTTTCCATTCAAAAAATGTTATTTTTTTCTCAAAATTGTATTTTGTTTTCAAATGTCACACACAAACCATCATATGATTAGACATTTAAAAAGAACCAGTTGAATGTGAGATGTGAGATGTGCTCAATGTAAAGTACATATTTGCCATTCATCATAATGGTTTAGTGTTACACTTACAGACAGTACATACATACGTGATATGTGAAATATTTGAGAATGTGTTTTTATACTCAGAACACAAATACACGGTAACAAATATATTTTATTTTTTCCCCCAAAATGTACCCCACAGTGTACATCCCAACCAACACAAATTTGCATGTACAGTGGTCTACATACAAAACAAAAGAATAATTCACTGTATACAGTTACAGTAAAAAAATACCCTTACGCAACAAAAATATATTTCTCAATATATTAGTTGACAATATATTTCTCAATATATTAGTTGACAATATATTTCAGGTGTCTCCATATATTGTGAAATTTACATGGTAATATATCATATGATATATTATATAATAATATATTATATATGCAAGTCATATATTGCAATATATGGGACAATACTGCAATTATTGCCGTTTTTATATATTGACTAAATACATATCATTATACTATTCAATATATTGCTATGTATATTGAAATTTACAATATATGAAATTATATATTGGAAGAGTCATTGTATATATATGTAAATATATATATGTAAAATTATATGAGATAATATACCTCAATGTACTGGATAATATAATCAGATTTATATGGGAACATATGTCTTAAATATATTGATTTATATTACATAGTATATAATTATCATATATATTGTATACATGGTAAATATGAAATAATCTAATGTACACTGTCTGTCATATATTTTAAAATATAACAGATTAAAATATAATATAGAAATTAGGGCCGCGACTCGATTAAAAAATTAATCTAATTAATTAGAGGCTTTGTAATTAATTAATCGCATTTTAATTGCATATAAATATTTGACCTGAGAACAATGAGAAGTAATTTTTCACATGTATTTTTAGTATACCATTGAATAATGACTGAATACATAAGCTTAATCAACAAAATATTGTTTATTTATTTCAGTCCAGCAGACCAGTGCATGTTTGCCAGTTTAGCAAAAGCATTTTTGTGATATTTGAGGCTCAATGTGCTGCGGTGATACGCGAATTCCTTGTTGTACAGCTTGCACACAACCATGCTCTTGACGACGCTTCCATTCTTTCGTTTTTTAAAACAAAATTTCCCATCCACGGGGCCGAGCAAAGCGGTCTCATCAGCTTCTTCGTTCCATAGCTTTTCGTTCATGTTCACATGGTTTGTTGTTGTCGTGACTCCGGAGCGCTAGTTGGTGTTCCAGTATAATTGATCCGTCGAAACTCATTCATTGAAAAACGTTCCGCGGTGCAAAAATAAGTGTGGTAAAAAAGGTTGTTTTTTTTTTTTTGCGTAATTAATTAACGCGTTAAAGTCGCGTAATTAATTAATCTTAATTAACGCGTTAAAGTCCCGGCCCTAATAGAAATATTTTCTAAATATAGAAAATATATTGAATGTCATGCACCATCATATTTTCTAAATATAGAAAATATATTGAATGTCATGCACCATCTGATTTGGGCTATTGTTAATCAACCTCTGTAAACATATGCAGGAGCTTGCTTAACTCACAAAAATACTTTGTTTCAATAAACATACATGAAATAATTCAGTTTTGTTTGTATATCAATGTATTTTAATATATGAATCAATATATAGCAATAGGTTGTCCATCCATATATTGCTATATATTTTCAAATATATGAGGAAGTTTCTGATACATTGAAATATATTTTCTAATGTATTGCAATATAAATTCTAGTATATTGCAATATATTTTTGTTTCGTAAGGGTATGCTGCTCTAAAACAGAAGAGCTCTCATGTTACCCTTTTATGTTAAAGCTCTGTTTGCTAATTGTAAAACTGTCTGACAGGTGTTTGCCCATGTGATGAGTCAGTGTGCATATTTGATCGGCAGTGTGTTTCTTGTGAAAACGAGATGTTCTGCATGAAAATTGTGCCAAATGCAGAGAACTGTGTGTAGTGTTCTGAAAAAAAAAAAAAAAAAACAACAACACAGTTTTAGAACTGCAATTTGAATGTAAAGCAGGAATTGTGCTTGTAGTTTAGCAGAACTGGTTCAGGGTGTTGGTCTCAAGTACCACTATCTGTGTGAAAACAATTAAGACAAAATGTGTAAATAAGTCAGAATGCATGAATTAGACCTAACAAGATTGTGCCTAGTCTCTCAATGAGTCATGGATGTGTTTTGGGCGTAATGTGCAATAAGCCAATTAGATTCTCATTCTCATTCCCTTTAAAAGCAAGTTGTGCTTTCACCATGGTGGATTCTAGTGGAGAGACTTCTCCAGAGATGTAATAAGCAGAGTCTATAGGTGCATATTACTAATGCACCCTTTAAATAACACAAAAATACTGCGCTATTGACCAGGTTTTCAGTTTCTCAAAATAGCAATGAGCCAGCAATGAGGCAGAATATGCCTGCAGGTTTTCAGTGTAAAAATTGTGCATTTGCTATTTAAACAACGTGACGGTGGACATGAAAATGAGAACTGCGTCAGGCTGAACCTAGCAAAAAACACTTGCATTGTGCCTGCCGCTGCTTGTGCCTTGTGTATGATAGGGGACATAGTCACCAAGTCCTTTTGTTTTTCAGCCCTTTTTGCAGTGTTCACTGCAACAACAACAAAATAAAGAAAACAAAAAGTATTTTTGTCTTGTTACTAGTACAAATATCTAAAATTCTTACATCAAGAAGCATTTACTAGACAAGCAAAGTAATTGTGTTTTGGAAAACATATATTATATAATAATAATAATAATAACAACTCAAAATTAAGTGAGTTTTTGCAACAACAAAAAAAAAAAAAGCAAAATAATCTTATTTTCTATTTGAATAAATATTATTCTAAGCAAAAAAATCTTAATTGTGAGTTATTTCCCCTAAAACAAGACAATACATTTTACTTTTCTAGCAAATGCTTCCTTGTTTTACGAATGTTTAAATGTTTGGACTAGAAACAAGACAAAAATACTAAGTACAATTTATTTTTTCTTCTTTTTTGATCTTGATTAAAATTGATGACATTTACAACATGCTTTTCTTGTATTCTAAACAACTGGCCATGCCAGCAGGCCTTGATCAGCCTTCATTATCATTTATAAAGAAAGCCATTTACTGGACAGCACTGTATAGTCACATAACTCACTGTAAAAATAACCACCATACCTGTACTTGGCTTCTTTCAAGTAGCCTGCTCCTATTTTAAAAGATTGTCTACTGTTTATTCAGCCACGCTCTAAAGCAGATGATGCATTTCCCTAAACAGTTGAGTCATGTACCTTGACGAGTAGTTTATCTTAATACAAGCTCTTTGAGTCTGGGAAACATCCACAGATTAAAGGGGCTGTTATTGATAAAATAATCATACCATCCTTCCTTTAACCATAAACAGACGTTTCCACATTTTAAACAGCCAGTATTTTAAATAGCCAGTTTGCCTTGAGGCATCTTTTTTTTTTTTTTTTACGCAATAGACATCGTTCGGGGATAATGTATTGACACAAAGAGTTTGTGGCAAGGGGGGCGTGGTTCAGCGAGGTCTGCAGCGGGAGAGAGAGCCGCGGGACGAGCGGTAAGTGAGTGGGTTGGACGCAGATTAATAACACCTGTCTCTTGTTCCAGTAATGAGCGCGGAGAGGGTATAAAACCTCGGCGGAACCGGAGACCAAAAAGAGAGAGAGACGGACGGTTGATGCTGAAACACAGACTGAGAAACCGGAAGCCGGAAGTGCCGACCCGGAAGTGATCGCGAGTGTTTGGAGTTGGAAAGAATCTCCACACCATAAGTGTGCTTTTGATATATTGAGTTGATAAATAAAAGAGCATCAACCGTCCAGCCGACCCCCGTGTCCTCTTCCTTCCTCACATTAAGAACTTTGTTACATTGGTGCCGAAACCCGGGAGGAAGTAGGACAGCGCCGCCGCCATGCAAACGCCCTCCGCCTCGCCATTTGCGGACATTATTACATCCCTCGCGGTCCTCCATCAGGACCAACACCAAGCCATGCTGGACCTTCGGGCAGACCAGGAGCGCCGCTTCGAGGCCATTGCCCGAGGCCAGCAAGAGGACCGCGAGAAGTTCCGGAGCTGGATCGACCGGGAGGCTCGCACCGAAGCCGCCGGGCTCGCCAGCGCACCGGTCCACGTGGCCCTGCACAAAATGGGGCCACAGGATGACCCAGAGGCGTTCGTTGACCTCTTTCAAAAGGCCGCGGAGGCCTGCGGGTGGCCCCGGGCACAGTGGCCGGTGCGCCTGATACCACTGCTGACAGGCGAGGCCCAGGCGGCTGCACAACAGCTACCGGTGGCGAACCTCCTGGACTATGATGACCTAAAGAAGGCCATCCTCCAGCGGGTCGGCCGCTCCCCGGAGCAACACCGACAGAGGTTCCGCTCCCTGGAGAGGGGGGAGGCCGGCCGACCCTTCGCGATGGCCCAACAGCTCCGGGACTCATGCCGCAGATGGCTCCTGGCCGGCGGAAGCGACGTGGACCGCATCGTCGATCTGGTGGTACTGGAGCAGTTCATCGCTCGGCTCCCAAGGAAAACTGCCGAGTGGGTCCAGTGCCACCGGCCCACGTCGCTGGAGACGGCCATCCACCTGGCGGAGGACCACCTGGTGGCGTGCCCGGGGGTCGGCGCACCCCTTTTAACCTCTCGCTCTCTCTCTCCCCCCTCTGTGTCTCCCTCTCCTCCTATCCCTCTCCCTAGGTCACGCCCTCCGGGCCCTCCTCGGATTCCCCCCAGAGGCCGGGGTGGGATGGGCCCTGGACCGCTCGGGAGTTCGCGGGCTCCGCCCAGGGGGGCGGGGCTGCTGGGGATGGGGGGTGATAGTGGCTCTGGTTCCGCGCCCTCCCCGCGCTCATTGTCCAACCCACTCCCCGCCGCAGGGGTGGCGGGTAAGCCTGGGCTGGCCTGCTGGCGGTGCGGTGATCCGGATCATTTTGTGGACCGATGTCCGAGGATGGACATCGGGACAATGATCCGGATCCCGGACGTCCAGCGGACCACCCCCGATCAAGCAGGAGAGTACCAAATTCCTGTAAGTATCAAGGGGGGTACATATCAGGCCTTGGTGGATTCAGGATGTAACCAAACCTCGATCCATCAAAGCCTGATGCAGCCTGGGGCATTGGATACAAGCCGCATGGTTAAGGTGCGGTGTGTGCACGGGGATGTGGTGGAATATCCGGTTGTCCCAGTCACGATACAATTTCGGGGGCAAAAGCATAGTATAGAGGTGGCGGTTAGTCCACACCTCCGGCATCCGCTAATTCTGGGGACGAATTGGCCCGCCTTTACGGCTTTATTGGGATCGTTGTGTGCGGATGCCGCTTGGGGGAAAAAGGCAAGGAAGGGGGCGGTGCGAGTACAGCTTGGGGAGACTGAACCGGGACCCTCGGAGACAACTCCAGAGGAACCGAGCGGGATTGAGAGACTAATTCTCTCGGACCGCGATGACTTTCCTCTGGAGCAGTCCCAGGACGACACCCTTAAGAACGCTTTCCAGCAGGTCCGATCGATCGACGGACAGTCTCTCCAACCTGCCTTGCCTGTCTCCTATCCTTATTTTGCCATAATAAAAGATCGGTTGTATCGAGTGACCCAAGACACTCAGACAAAGGTAGATACAACCCAGTTGTTAGTACCAAAGAGCCGCCGGGAAATGCTTTTCCAGGCGGCTCACTCTAACCCGATGGCGGGCCACCTGGGACAGGCGGCCACGCTGAATCGTTTAATGACCCGATTTTTTTGGCCAGGCATTCATGACAATGTGCGCAGGTGGTGCGCGTCTTGTCCTGAATGTCAGTTGGTGAATCCACTGGCCGCCCCAAAAGCGCCATTGCGCCCCCTTCCATTAATGCAGGTCCCCTTCGAGAGAATTGCGATGGACCTCATCGGGCCATTAGAGCGATCCGCACGCGGACATCGTTTTGCGCTAGTTATCGTGGACTACGCAACACGATATCCGGAAGCAGTGGCTCTCCGCAACATCTCTGCGAAGAGTGTTGCGGACGCACTGTTTCGTTTAATCTCCCGAGTGGGGATTCCGAAGGAAATCCTCACTGATCAAGGCACGGCGTTTATGTCACGCACGTTAAGCGAATTGTACGGATTATTGGGCATTAAATCCATTCGAACAAGCGTCTATCACCCACAAACAGACGGCTTGGTCGAACGATTTAATCGCACTCTTAAATCCATGATCCGTAAATTCGTACAGGAAGACGCCAAAAATTAGGATCGGTGGTTAGAACCCCTCTTATTTGCTGTGCGGGAGTTCCCGCAAGCCTCCACGGGGTTTTCCCCCTTCGAGCTTCTCTACGGACGGCAGCCCCGGGGGGTGCTGGACGTCCTACGAGAAACTTGGGAGGAGGGGCCTTCTTTGGCCAAGAACGAAATTCAGTATGTGCTGGACTTGCGAACAAAACTCCACACCTTGGGGCGGCTATCGAGGGAGAATTTGTTGCAAGCCCAGGACCGCCAGAGCCGGTCATATAACAGGGGTACAAAACTACGCAAATTCACACCGGGAGAGAAAGTGCTCGTTCTACTCCCTACGTCGAGCTCAAAATTAATGTCAAAGTGGCAGGGGCCGTTTGAGGTCGCACGACAGGTAGGAGAGCTCGATTATGAAGTGATACGATCCGATAGGAACGGGGCACGTCAAATATACCATCTCAACCTGCTAAAAAAATGGAATGAGGTGGAATCAGTGTTGTTGGCAACGGTGATCGGGGGAGAGGATGATCTCGGGCCAGAGGCGAGCATTAAAGCGCAATCAGTCGCGCTGGCCCCTGGGGGAGATCACCTCTCACCGTTACAACTCACTGATTTATCAAAATTGCAGGCGGAGTTCGCTGACGTGTTCTCGCCCCTACCGGGACGTACCGACTTGATTCAGCACCATATCGAGACCGAGCCGGGCGTGGTAGTTCGCAGCCGGCCGTATCGCTTGCCTGAACACAAGAAAAAGGTAGTTCAGGAAGAATTAGGCGCAATGCTCGACATGGGAGTAATCGAGGAGTCCAACAGTGACTGGGCGAGCCCGATAGTTTTGGTTCCCAAAACAGACGGCTCGGTCAGGTTCTGTGTGGACTACCGCAAGGTGAACGCTGTGTCGAAATTCGACGCGTATCCAATGCCGCGGGTTGACGAGTTGCTTGATCGGTTGGGCACGGCTCGATTTTATTCGACGCTGGACTTAACAAAGGGCTATTGGCAGATCCCCTTGTCTCCATTGTCCAAAGAAAAGACAGCTTTCACCACGCCGTTTGGATTGCACCAATTTGTCACGCTTCCTTTCGGGTTGTTCGGGGCGCCCGCTACCTTTCAGCGCCTCATGGACAGGATTTTGCGTCCCCATGCCGCATATGCTGCTGCCTATCTGGATGATATCGTGATTTACAGTCACGATTGGCAGCGGCATATGCAGCATGTCAGGGCGGTCTTGAGGTCGCTGAGGGGAGCGGGGCTCACGGCCAACCCAAAGAAGTGTGCGATTGGGCGGGTGGAAGTAAGGTATCTGGGCTTCCACTTGGGTCATGGACAAGTGCGTCCCCAAATTGATAAGACCGCAGCAATTGCAACCTGTCCGAGACCCAAGACCAAAAAGGAGGTTAGGCAGTTCTTGGGGCTGGCGGGATATTATAGACGGTTCATACCAAATTATTCGGACCTCACCAGCCCTTTGACTGACCTTACTAGAAAGGGGCTACCAGATACGGTCCAGTGGACGGAGCCGTGTCAACAGGCTTTTACCCGAGTGAAGGCTGCTCTATGTGGCGGGCCGCTCTTACACTCCCCTGACTTTTCTCTCCCTTTCTTGTTGCAGACTGACGCGTCGGACAGGGGGCTGGGCGCAGTCCTGGCCCAGGAGGTGGAGGGGGGAGAGCGGCCGGTGCTGTACATTAGCCGTAAGCTCTCCAAGAGGGAAGCTAAGTACAGCACCATAGAGAAGGAGTGTCTGGCCATCAGGTGGGCCGTTCTCACCCTCCGCTACTACCTCCTGGGGCGAGAGTTCACCCTCTGTTCGGACCACGCTCCTCTCCAATGGCTCCACCGCATGAAGGATACCAACGCGCGGATCACCCGTTGGTATCTAGCTCTTCAGCCGTTTAAATTCAAGGTGGTCCACAGGCCGGGTGCTCAGATGGCTGTGGCCGATTTCCTCTCCAGAAATGGGGGGGGGGGGGGGGGGGGCTGCAGGCCGGACGGCTCCCCGGCCTGAGTCGGGCGGTGGGGGTATGTGGCAAGGGGGGCGTGGTTCAGCGAGGTCTGCAGCGGGAGAGAGAGCCGCGGGACGAGCGGTAAGTGAGTGGGTTGGACGCAGATTAATAACACCTGTCTCTTGTTCCAGTAATGAGCGCGGAGAGGGTATAAAACCTCGGCGGAACCGGAGACCAGAAAGAGAGAGAGACGGACGGTTGATGCTGAAACACAGACTGAGAAACCGGAAGCCGGAAGTGCCGACCCGGAAGTGATCGCGAGTGTTTGGAGTTGGAAAGAATCTCCACACCATAAGTGTGCTTTTGATATATTGAGTTGATAAATAAAAGAGCATCAACCGTCCAGCCGACCCCCGTGTCCTCTTCCTTCCTCACATTAAGAACTTTGTTACAGAGTTGTATTAGGAGAAATTCTGAAGGATTTTCACTCTTTTATTTTCTATACATATTCTGACTGACCATGGCTGTACATGTTCTTAAAAAGACCAATTACTGTGAACCTCAGTTTGTGTAAGGAACAGACTGAAATGTAAGTTTTGGTTTTATGGTGTCAAATGTTTCACTTAACGCCCACCGGTGTCGCTAAACATACATACACCCCGGTGATAGTAGATTTAAGCCATGGTCTCTCAAATCCAGCCCTAGGGCCACTGCACTGCAGAGTTTTTAGATTTGACTCTAATAAAACACACCTAGAAGTTTTTACTAGAAGTTACTAGAAAATTGCAGTTAGGTGAGTTGGATCAGAGTTTTAATATATTTTATGCAGGACAGCGCCCCTCCAGGGCCAGAATTCATGAACCTTGCAATACACTATAATGGGTTAAACCATTTTATTTTTCATTCACTGGTCAATTTTAGTGAAAATAAAACATTTCAATGTTTATTTTATTACACTTGATCTATTTGCATCTGTAGATTCATTAAAATACATAGTAACAGTGATGGACCCTTTTGATTACTATACATTGTTAACTACATGTTTACGAACTCTCAAGGTGATGATACACAGGCAATGTTTTGAACAATATTACTGAGCAATGTTGCTTGGTCACTTTCCTATTGAATACTGTCTTCTTAATATCTACAAAATTTGTATTGTGATGTCTCTCCAACAAAGATTCTACTGACTGCAAGTAACTTTGCAAGTACATGATGTCAACTTATTCTAAACCTAATAAGGCTCTAATGAGTTAGTAGACATGCAGGTGAAACAGTACAGTCAGTACAGTCAACAGAATGTGTTAAAGGACCATCAAAATAAAGTCAAAACCCAAACACTACATTTATCTCTTTCCCTGCCATTGACTGAATTCCCCAGCTTTGACTGTAATAAGGTACAGAATCTCAAAACATGTGAAGATGCAGCAGAAACAAGCAATATCCTTAAACAGCATATAAAGCAAACCTGTTTAATGTCACGGAATGAAATGTCGACCCAGGACGAGCTACAGGACTGTGAAGCTTTGGGGTGTTGATGGACTCCATCTACTCCATCTGTGTTTGATCATCGTTCTGAATCCGCTCTGGATGCATTCTTTGACAAAAACATGATTATAGCTTTTTGCTCAATGTTACTTTTTTATGAAACATTCAAGTGTTGAATATTTTTTTATAAAATTAAAAATAAGAACAAGAATGCATGAAGCTAGAATACAACTTTTTTTCCCCTCTCAGGCTCTGTTCTTTCTTTCGATATGCATGTTCAGATATTCATTCATCATACTATGTATGGTGTATTTTTACTTAAGATTTAAAAAATCATGAAAACTGTAGGGGTTGACTGTGAACTGTTGTTGAAAATGTCCATGTCTTTTGTCTATTAAGATAGTGTAGAATCATGAAAGTGAGAAAGTATGTCTGAATTTTAATTCCTTTAATTTGCCATACATAACTGAACTGGGGCTGATTTTTGGAAGTGTCTCTGCACTTTCTAAGTAAGCGACACACTCAGACCATGAAGGCAAAGGCAGCAGCCTGTGTCCAGACACTAATGAATGAAGTTGCTTGTGTAAGCCCTTTTCTGTCTATAAAGACTTGAAAGGACACTGTGATACATTTGAAAATCCCAGTTATCAAAAAAAAAATTTTTTTTTGAAGCTCTCTATACCGACTCAATCAGCTTTGCATTTCTACTTCCTTTCACTCTCTGGACTCTCCTACAAAATGGCATAATATGCAATCTTATTCTGGGAATTTTCCAAAGAGGCATAGTAGTGGACGGAAAGGAGATGAGGGGGGTTATTTTCCAATCGGCCTTGTGAAAATGGGCAATTTCAAACTCATTTAGGTTTATTTATGAAGCCATTTCCAAATCGGTATTTATTACAGAGGACGGTATGAAAATGGTCCTTTTAAATATGACTCGAAAATGGCCATTTCTTGAATAGTCCAGTTACGGTTCTTCCTGGACACGGGCAATAAAATGACCTAATATCCCAACTATCGAGGAGCTATGCATGAGTGCAAATGTAATATAAAATTCAAAGATTTCTATATGGATAATGCAATTTTACCTAGAATCATGCTTATTTGCAGGATCTAAAAGTAATCTGCAGTGTTGAAGCTACTTTAAAACAGTAAATTACAAAGCAGCAAGATACTCATGATTTATAGTTAATCCATAGTTAATCTACTCTTCTGATAGTTACAAACAAATAACAGTTAACCACAATGAAGCTACTTAAGAAGGAGTAACCACAAGTAATAATCTCAATTAATCACAGGTATCTACTTCAGGCATGAATAGTAAAGAAAAAAACAGTGTGGTCTCTTGAAACGAGCAATCTATCTATACACATGCAAATTCTATATTTAATAATGCATTAGTAAAGGTTGAAATGAACAGTGATTAATAAATGCTTTAGAAGTTAATTGTCGGTTCATGTTAACTAATATAGTTAAGAATGTTAACAAATTAAATCTTATTGTAAAGTCCACAAATTATGTTTAACAAGTTTACACAGAGGTCAACTGTGATCAATCATCATAATAATAATATTTCTTAATTTGTCTTACTGACTGAACATGTTCAATTATTTAAATATTTTCTTTAATTGACACGTATTTAATTTATAATGTATTTTTCATGTATTTTGCTTATATATTTCCTCAAAATGTTTGAGAATTAGGATTACACTTTATTTTAAAGTGATGTTACAGTGTACTTACTCATATGTACTGGGTAATATTAATTGACTACATGTACTTGGTACTATGGTTAAGGTTTGGTTTAGGGTTAGTTACTTGTAAGTATGCATCATTTACTGTTATTACAATAGGATGTAGTTACGAATAAGTATGTCATCTTGTTTTAACCCAAAGTTGGGTCAAATATGGATTAACCCAGCAATTGGGTTGGTTTAACCTAGTGATTGGGTTCTTTTAATCCTGTGGTTGGGTTAAATATTTGCTTAAGACAACCCAATCACTGGGTTAAAACAACCCAACTGCTGGGTTAGTCCATATTTGACCCAACATTGGGTTGTTTTTTACTCAGAGTTTTTTAGAGTGTAGTTACTCTCTAGCACAGGTACTTTTTTTAAAAACAAAAAAAAACTAAAAGTGTGTCAGAGTTCCCAGATTATTTAGGTCTTTTTTTTTTTTTTTTTTTTTCTTTTTTTTTTTTTTCCCAGTAAAGGTCATGTGCTCACTCAACTCTTTTGTATTCTGGCCTTGTCAGTTTATCAAGCAAATAATATGTTTGTCAGGCATGAAAGCCCGCAGGTCCCCCATTGAACTTTAACCATATGTCTTTTTTTCATTATTTTGTCATACGGGGAATTCAGTCGCCCTGGACAGTAACCATCAATCCGATGCGTGGCTAGCTGACGCTGAGTGACAGATCAGGCCAAAGAACGGCTAGGAGAGAGAATTGCTTCATCAGTTTGGCTATATTTGATGTTTCCCATTTACATACGGTATAGCTGTGAGCTTTCCAAAATGTGGAGAGTCTGCAAAGTGTCTGACATGGCGTCATATGTGGATGCAAAAAGTGTAAAGCCTATATGTAGTTTATATGAATATTATGGGGAATATGGGGCTGTTCAAAGACACAAAGCTAGGAACTATCTCTGTAGTGTAATTTTTATAACTGACAGCTCAATCTATTTTGGTAAAACACAATAATAAAAATAGATAAAATGCCACGGAATGCATTTTCGATGTTTGCAGTTTCAACACTTTCCTCATTACTCATGCCATGTGAATGCATTAACTGAACTCTGTGATTTTGTTCAAAACTGATAACAGAACACATTATTTTAGCATTTGCTCGGCCATCTGTGTGGCCGCACTGTACGTGCTGCTTTACAGCATTTCCATTACATACTTAATTAAGCTCCCATTACATATCCCCTAAATAATGGATCATTAACCATGAACCCAACCATAGTCAACCTACCTTTTATTAATATGGGAGGGGCAATTAGAGTGATTTAATGAAGAAAAAAAAAAAACAAAAAAAACATTCTATTAGTCTGACTTTCATTGGTTTGTGAAATCCCATAAGAACCTTGTATTAACTAGCCCTCAAAATTAATGAGTCAAAGAAGTGTGTGACCATTAACTTTAGCAAACTTCGAGAGGCATACGAGAAAGCTAGCATTCATTAAACTGTATTAATGTACAAATTCATGTGGGCTAAAAAAAATATAGTAGCATGTAATAAGTGATCTCATACGTTTTAAGTACTGTGTAAGAAAATCTACTGTAAGAGCTCATTTAATTTACACACTTGAAAGAATCTCGTGACGTAATATGTGGGTGATTTCATTTGGTTGTTCAAATAAATAAGGTATGCTCAATGCATTTATTGATCAAAAACAGTAATACTGTGAAATATTACTCAGAATTCTTAATAGCGTTTTCCTTTCAGGGAACTCGAGTTGTGTCGTGATTGCGTCATGAGGCGTGTGTCGAATCAGTTCAATCGGAAGACGGAACGTCATAGGCGGGTGACGTCATAGACTCGGAAACTATAAAGCACCCGCGAACACAGACAGAAACTAGCTTCTGTGCCTTCAGTACCTGTCTGTCTAAACGTGGTGTTTTTGTCTGTCTTTAGTGAATGCTAGGCAGGAGTTTTCTACCTTTGTTAAATATAAAAAAATACAAAATAAATAAAAAGATATGGTGAGCTAAGAACAACAAATCACTAGATGTGATCATCCCTGCCCACACTTCATCACCGGTGGGGATACACAATCTATGTGTGTTGCTTTTTTGGGAGTGCAGCATGCACTTTCTGCCGTCCTGTGCAGCACAACCTCAGCATCAGGGCTTGCCATTTTTCCCCAGACCTCCACACTGAGGTGTGGGGGTCCTGGAAGAAACTGGCATCATATCGTGTCTTTACCCCACAGACATCTGCTTACAGCAACATCTTAAGGCTGAGACAGTATGGTTATGGGGCGATGCCTTGGGTAGAAGAGACGCTTGCGAGCCATCTCTCTCCTTCAGCTGCATCATCCCTGAAAGCTCTGACATTAGATCTCCTCTGGGGCTGGATGCCATGGTACAGGAGTGGCGAGGCCCTTGTACGCTTTTCCCCCGATTGCTCTGCTTCCGGGAGTTCTGGAGAGAGTACGCCGGGACCGGGTTTGTTTGCTGTCAATAGCATCATACTGGCCAGCTCGAATAGGGTTTTGGGACCTGGTATTCCTCCTGGAAGGCTCTCCTATGGAGATTCCAACCAGGAGGGACCTTCTCTCCCAGGTGAGCAGGAAATTGTGGGCTTGGCCTCTGAGGGGGCCCAGCTTGTAGATTCAGGTCTCTCAGCTAAGGTCGTTGAGACTATCCTTCACTCCAGAGCTCCATCCACGAGGAAATTATACGCACTGAAGTGGTAGTTATTCACTGCATGGTGGGGAGATCGCAAGTTGGAGCCAGTTAACTTCCCAGTTGGTACAGTACTGGAGTTCCTGCAGGATAGTTTAGAGATCAGGCTGGCCCCTACGCTGTCTATTTTTAAGTCACTGTTAAAAACTTTTCTATTTTCTTTAGCGTACTGATTACCCTGATGTGTTTGACTTTTAAAGTTGTGCTTTTTTATTTCTTACTCTGTTCTGGTTTTCTTTTTATGTATGTATGCTATTCTTGACCTTCTGTAAAGCACTTTGGTCAGCCTGGGGGCTGTGGGAAATGTGCTATATAAATAAAATTGAACTTGAACTTGAACTTGAACTACTTAAACTTAAACTACTTAAACTAAAAAACAAAAACATTGTACACCTTCCTAGTGTGTATATATATATATATATATATATATATATATATATATATATATATATATATATATATATATATATATATATATATATATATATATATATATATATATATATATACACTAGGAAGGTGTACAATGTTTTTGTTTTTTAGTTTAAATTAATATGTATATATATATATATATATATAATAAATGTAGGCTAAAATTAAATTGAGAAAAGACGTCGTTACAAAGTCCATGTCACTACATTGGCAGTACAATAATTTTATGCGACGAAAATAGCTATTGTGTGCACAAAAATCTAAATATTGACTTTATCCACTAAGTTAATGACGTGAACTCGAGGCATGTGTGAGAATATGACACAGCTCCACCGTTCAATACATGACCCGGAAGAGGAGGAGCGCCGCTATAGTGTGAGCTCACGTCCGAGACCTTACACAGAAGACAATAACTTGGCGGATAAAGTCATTATTTAGATTTCTTTTGCCACAAAAACTATTCTCGTCGCTTCATAATATTATTGTACAGCCGCTGTAGTGAGATGGACTTTGTGTCGACGTCTTTAGTGCCTTTATGGGTCTTGCGAGTGGGAATGCACTGAATGCCAATGGAGGCCTATCTGAAGCCATTCTCAGCCATCAGCTTTCAACACAAATATCTTCATTTGTGTTCTGAAGATGAACGAAGGTCTTCCAGGTGTCCAGCGACATGAGGGTGAGTAATTAATTAAATCATTTTCATTTTTGGGTGAACTAACCCTTTAAGGCTAAACAGGACGTTTCTGAATGGTTGGTTAATCTAATGTCACTTTCTATCTCACTTATGTACTGGCAGGGTAACGTTAGCATAGTGAGATACAAATGCTATGTGTTTACTGATGTAGTTCATTGACAGATTGATGTTACACCTAATGCCAAGAAAACCTTTTTTTTCTGTCAATCTCGGTTTGTCAGTGATGCGTAACGTTATCTATGCATTGTACTAACTGTTACAATATATTTTTTTCTTTTTTTTGACAGTAACAGACACTGTTATAAACCATCTACATAATTGAGCATAATTGGTGTAGTTTTACCAAGTCCACTTTAAAGGAACTGTAAGTAAGAAATGTATTTCAATTAATGATACAATGGTCCTGATATGTCACTAGACATCTAGAAATCATGTTAATTTCAAATACTTATATCACTAACAACAGTAGTCCGACCAGGATATTGTCATTTAAAAGTTGTTGTTGCAGCCCTCAACTGATGTTGATGTTGACATGTTGTGTTTTGGCCTGAAGCTCCACCCTTCACCTATCGACCAATCACAAAGTCAGTAGTTTTTCGGTATCCGGGTTGCCAGATCTGCTCTAGTTACCACAGCTACAGCTACAAACGTTCCTGCTGATCCTGCAGCCGATCTGGAAACCTCAAGTCAGGGGGAGGGGGAGAGGGAGAGCTCTACAGTAATTTGAAAGTGATTGCAGATTTAGCCACAATCTTACATACACTTCCTTTAACTTTAAAACCACCATACACAGTTTGTAATAACACAATAACCATAACACATTGTTCATTATAAACGTGGGATTATGAATTATATTGAGAACGTCATACATAGAAACAATGCCCTCGCCCCTAGTTTAACTTACCCACTTTAGCTGCATTCATTGTAGGGGTTGCACCGATTAGTCGACTTTAATGCTCTGCAATAACGCTTTAAGCTTGACGTCGACTAGTCGCTGGTCTATAGAGGGCGACACAGGATAAGAAATTTCCTGACACACAGGCTCTGCTTTCAACAGTTAAAAATGACAAATAAACGCATACTCCGAGAACTCTCCACAAGACATGTTTGATTATACCATCTAGATGCTCAAAATTGGTTGGGAGAATGCACGCTGTGTCATATGCCATAGCTACCCTGTGCACAAGAAAATCCGCCGTGTTCGCGTCTCAGCTCAAGGTTCAGGCTTATTTGTTTATTAATGACGTCATCAGCGACTAGTCGACGTCGACTCGACTTTCATCACATAAATGTCGACTTCAAAAAATTGGAAGTCGTTCAACCCCTAATTCATCGTGAAGGGTTTCAAACTACACTCACTTCTGGAGGGGCATCTCATATACAGACGCAGGCGATTTTACTTTCACTTTAGACATAACCAACTGTGTTTATGTTAACCATGTGTGTATTCAGTAACACTTTACAATAACAGGACATGAATAATCATGTATTAATACATGAATTAATAGTTAATTCAACATGAACTCACAATCAGTTAATATATGAACTAATAATAAACAAATGCTATCCTTAATTAAGACATGAGTCATAATGATTCATGCATGAATACAGCAGCAGTTAGTACATGTTTGGTAATTAATGCATTAATTAACATGTATGGGTAAACTAAATCAAACAGGTTCCTTAAAATAAATAAGACGTACTCTGACTTTTAATTAAACATGTGATTTAATACTGTCATAATTGAAACTGTAAACTGTATTAAAATCTGCCATCTGCAGCTTTGTGACAAATAACATGATTATTTAGCCATCAATTTCACAGATTTGTCTAATCAAACATGGGAAATAGACTAATAACTACCACAAATAATTTTCATTTGATATAAACCATTTTCTGATTTTTATAGTTTAATTACATTTAGTCATAGCTATAGTTTTCTTCCCGGAACTACAGTATGTAGGGTTTGTTTCTCTCTCTCTCTCTCTCTCTCTCTCTCTCTCTCTCTCTGTCACGTCACAGACAAGGGAAAAGGGTGCGAGGACTCAAGTGCAGAAAAAGATATATTTATTTATAACAAATAAAACATAAACTCAAAACAAAACCCACGAGGGGGAAAAACACATAATAGAATAATAAAATATAAACATAAACAAAAACAAACCAACAGAATCACGGGGAGGACGGGAGACGCAGACATTACACAAGGATCCAACACAGACTGACAAACACAAGGAGATTATAAAGGGAACAAACAAGGCAGATAATGAGGGAGAACAGGTGGGGCAAATAAACCAATAATCAGATAACAAGAAGGGCGGGGTTGACAGTAGACCGGAGACATGACAAAACCCACATGTGCACACAAGACAGGACAGGCATGTGACACTCTCTCTCTCTCTCTCTCTCTCTCTCTCTCTCTCTCTCTCTCTCTCTCTCTCTCTCTCTCTCTCTCTCTCTCTCTCTCTCTCTCTCTATATATATATATATATTTATTTATTTATTTATTTATTTTTGTACCAGGTGTGACAAGGAATAAGGATTTTTTGTGTATATGTTAATTAATTTTGTAATTAAGGAATTGTTAGTGCATCATAGTGTCACTCATGATTAACTAACCATACACTAACATCAACTCATGGCTTGTTAATGCATCATGTCATGACTTTACTTGCGGGGGCACATCATGATTAATTCATTATTAACTAACCATGCATTATCATCAACTCATAGCTTGTTAATGCATCATTGTGTCATGACTTCATGATTAATTCACTATTAACTACTTACCAAATTCAGCTCATGATTTTTCATAAACTTATTATAAAATTCACATGTAACTAGTATAACTGTTCAGCCCATTTATGAGAACGGAGGTACAGTATCATCATGGCCTGTCTGGGTGGAGAGAGAACTGTACGGATCACAGCAGACGTTCCCTCACTTCTGGACTTAACTGTGTTTCCTATTTGGTTCTTTTTTAAGGACTGATTCCTCAGAAACCGTTATAAGTCATGTAGGTTTAGTTTGATGGGAAAGAGATCACAAAACAGACTGAGACCTTTTGAGATAAAATATAACAGATTTAGATGATCAGCAACATTTATGATGAAGCTTCTGATAAAAATTGTTTAAATTATAACAATAATTCATTTGAAAATGTATTTCAAAGTCAAAATATCTGTTATTCCTTCTTAGAGAACCTGTTTAATTTAGTTTACCCATACTTTTTTAATTAATGTATTAATTACATGATGTACTAACATGTATTAATGCTGCTGTATTCATGCATGACTCATGTCTTAGTTAAGGATAGCTCCTCATTTGTTCATGATTAGTTCATATCTTAACTGATCATGAGTGCATGTTGATCTATTAATTCATGCATTAATACATGATTTAGGGGTGATAGTCGAAGCTATCCCCAAATAGTCGAAGATTCGATGCATCGATACCTGATTCGACCCCCGATCTCACGGTCGAATCTTCGCGGGTGTTATGAAACGAGGATCATACCATTTTGGCAATATGGGGGTGCTCAATATTTTAAAGACGTGTTGCGGCGCTGAGCTGAGCATCGGTGTGCGACCCCTTTAAGGGCGCTGAGCACCGCGCCTTTAAAATTAGAACACGTTCAGTGAGTGTACACACACCGGCGGCAGCATTCAGCGCCTGTCCGCAGCTACTCAGGAAGTTGTTTAAAATCCTGCTGCACCACAGAATGCTTTCGTGCAGCTCATCTGTCAGTCAATTCAAAATTGAGCTTGCGTGTAATGTGCGCGTCAGGTGGCGGTGTGAGTGAGATCCTGAGGCGCGCGGGGCTGAGCTTTGCGGACGTCTTCACCCCCTTTAGGCACAAACGACTTCAGAACGTGCATGTTATCGCACTCAAAGTGTTCTTTTCCTCTCTAGGCAGGTCTTTTTTTAGGTTTATTTATCAAAATGTTCTTTTATATATTTGTGTGATGTTCTGTATTTCGATCGCGGCTTTAACATGTAACATGAGAAAACGTTTTTTTAATGTTAATCCACCACATTACCTTTTAGGCTATTTAAACCTAAATAAGAAAGCTATTGTCAGTTTGTCTGTCAGTTCGTCTGTCAGCCATTCACACACACATAGATGAATCGACTATCAGTCGACCATAGAGAGATTCGACAATTCTGATTCGATTGTCTAAATCCTTGGTCGAGGACAGCCCTAACATGATTATGCATGTCCTGTTATTGTAAAGTGTCACCGTGTATTCAACAGTATTAGCGCAGTAAAACTACTTAGTCCTGTAATCACGTGTGTTTGACCGGCTTTTAGTGCATGTGCTCAGCACATGTAAAATGTGCTGAGTAAATGTAAAAAAATGTAAATGTTTAACCGGCAATGCTTTAAAAAGCATGCAAATAATGAACTTCCATGACTGTGAATAACTATAGTGTTCCGTGAGTATAACTCTCTGAAACCAGCATTTCAAGAGTGGCTAAACACCCCCTAACTTTAGTGCATATGATTGGATATTTGCTCATATTAGCGCGTAGACTCACATATTTCAAAAGGAGAGAAAGATAAATAATTAATTAAATGCCAAACCAAGAAAAAAAGAAAAAACACATTTCAAATAAATAGTTCAAGCGTGTATTGAACCATGAATGCTGTACCAAACGGTTCAATAATATTGAGAATTGTGGCATCCCTAAAGCTGGGCCTACACTGTGCGATTTTCCTCCGATTTCGAGCCGAGGTCGCGCTAATTTTCCGGTTTATCGTGCGTCATTTGTTGTGAGGTTTTCGTGCAGTGTACAGGGGGAAACAAGAGGCGACAAACCTCTCCCGATCGGCAATCGGATGGTCGGATGAATTTCTGACCTGTCAGAAATTCTGATCGCCCCTCGTGAGGTTATCGCACAGCTGAAGCAAAACCACGAACTGATCGCCCTTTTTTCTCTCACTGCACGTGCGCTAAAGCAAAAGTTCAACCATTTAATTTTTAAAAGCAGCAAGGAAGAAAATGAAAAGAGGGAGATCATTCTGAACCACTGTGTATAGCATCTAGTGCCTCTTATTCATTTAGGGCTACTTGTTTTACTTTCACACTTTCTTTCTTTCTTTTTTCTTTCTTTCTTTCTTTCTTTCTTTCTTTCTTTCTTTCTTTCTTTCTTTCTTTCTTTCTTTCTTTCTTTCTTTCTTTCTTTCTTTCTTTCTTTCTTTCTTTCTTTCTTTCTTTCTTTCTTTCTTTCTTTGTTTGTTTGTTTGTTTGTTTATGTGTTTGTTTGTTTGTTTTAATATTAATGAATATTTAGCCTACTTAATCGTATTATGATGGGAAATAGGAACCGTTGTCCATCATTTGACACAATGTCTTGTTGCCTTTTTTTTTTGTATACATCAATTTGTATACATCAATTCTAAATCCTCTTGATATCGATAGCTGAAGCTTTTATATGCTATCTCTCTACACCATGGTCTATCGTTGCACCATGCCACAGGGGTTTTATTGCGCATTTTTCATACACACAGTGTGAGCAGACAAGTCGCGCTCATCAGTCGGACATTGCGCTCATCAGCACATAAATCGTAAGCTTTGGCTTTACATTGCATGCAATCTATTTGTATAGTGTGAGTAGGTAACCTTGCTGAAATCGCATAGAAATCGCACAGTGTATGCTCAGCTTAAATAGGCTTCCATCCAGACGTCGTCTCTTTCAGGAAAGACCTTGCATTTTCCAACATGACAATGCCAGACAACATACTGCATCAATTACAATATCAGGACTGCGTAGAAGATGGATCCGGGTACTGAAATAGCTAGCCTGCAGTCCAGATTTTTCACACATAGAAAACGTTTGGCGCATCACAAAAAGGAAGATGCGATAAAGAAGACCTAAAACAGTTGAGCAGCTAGAAGCCTGTATTAGACAAGAATGGGACAACATTCCTATTCCTAAACTTGAGCAACTTGTCTCCTCAGTCCCCAGACGTTTACAGACTGTTATAAAAAGAAGAGGTAATGCCACACAGTGGTAAATTTGTCCTTGTCCCCACTTTTTTGGCATCAAGTTTGTACTTACTTTCTCACAAAAGAATAATTTTACATGTTTTTCAATTTCAGACACACATACCTAAAATGCCTTATTGATTTTCAAGTACATTTGCATTGTCACTGTATTGTGTTTTGCTTATTTTAAGGCAGTAAGATCATGCTCTTTACTGGGGAAACAAAAGGCAGGAATCCCAGGAATGAGCCATGCATCATATTGTATGGACTAATGTTGTTATTTTTGTTGCTTTAACTTTTTTGAACTTGACAGCTGTGATCCCGATTAACTGATGTTCTGTGGAAAAGAGCCTCAACTAACCAACCAGGGTGCATTTTGATTCAAAAAGACATGAGTTTGGGAAAATAAATCAGAAATGTAATTTATAGGATTCTGTTCATTTAAACAATGTGCTCACCTCACTCTGTATCAGTGAAAACAGTGAGTTATGTTCTAAAGTATTAGCAGAGTACAGTGTAGTACATGAGAATGGACATGATGAATCATCCGTCAGCACACAGGCTTGATGAAGTACGGCAGGGAAGCAACGTCAGTCATAATAGCTGTGTGCTCAGTTTGAACACATTTGTCCAGACAGCTGAGAAATAGAAATGCACAACAGTCTGGTAAATGCCATGCCACAAACACAAACAGAAACAGCAAAGGCACGTCATCTGCGGTTTGATCATCCTTACGCATGCAGTGTCGGGATGTTCTTTTTGTAGCTTGATACAATCTGCTACAAAGTAGATATTGGACTTATCACTGCTTTCAGACGTGTTGGAAAATTGATGTGTATGTTGATGCTCATAAGATGGGAGCGCTATCAAATCTGCTCATGTGGAGAACTGGATCTTATCAGGACATATCTGACAGTCTGCCAGACATGTGCTCAATATTTCCTTCTTATTGTGTTTAAATGTATATCTAACAGTCTGCTCTCACACAAAATGTTCTAGGAGGGACAGATACTGAGTGATACATTCACTCGCATTGCTTTCTGGAGAATGTCTCAGGAAACACCCGCATGATGTCTGAGTTTCCTTCAGAACTAAGCTGGAAATTAACTAAAAATAGAGACATTATTTACTTCCTTTTAGCAGTTCGACAATAAACAAACAAACAAACATAATAATAATAATAATAATAATAATAATAATAATAATAATAATAATAATAATAATAATAATAATAATAATAATAATAATAATAATAATATGCAATGCAGCATTTTATATCATATAGTACTCGATAAACCGCAAGATTTGTGTGATTGTTTGTCTGGCATGCTTAGTGTTGGACAGTCAAATTCATTCGTGCGTTTACACTTGGAATGTTTGGTTTGATTAAAAATAAAAATAAAAACCCTGAGGCCTGTTACATGAAGCTAGTTGAACAAACTCTGAGTTTCAGAGTAGGTTTAGAGTTGACAAATCCAGATAAATCCAACCAGGGGTGCGTTTCCCGTACAACGACGTAGCTCGCAGATTAACCACCATAGTACGATGCATCTTTGTGAAAACGAACGACCTAGTCACGACTGTTTCCCGAAACCATGGTACCTGTGTCGCAGATCCATAGTTCAAACTACGTTGGTATGAGCCGTTGTTTTTCTTCTTCTTCGATCTAATGGCTGACTGGAGACATGAGCACATACCGCCACCTACAGGAATTTGGTTTTATTTTATCTTTTCTTCGACTCGAATTAAGCTTTTGAAATGACGTTACGTAGGAGTCTTGTAATATTTAATGATTTGTTTGTTCTGCAATACATTATACACACAGTTAAAAATGTGCTCTTTTCTGATCCCAATGTCAATAATTTCACAATTTCAGATAAATACTATTTCTTATGTAATATTGATAGGCTACTTAACCACAATTGAAAAAAGATGGGTTTTGAAAAACTGTGATGTACAGTTGTGGATTGCTTATTTTGCTCAATCTTTCCCATTTTTGTCTTCTTGCAATTCTGACGTGTTAATGAAAATGACACGAAAACCCCAATTTCCAATGCTTAAAATTGCAGTTCTTTTCAAGAAGGTTGTGGAATATAGTAAAGTCCAGCTATTTTCAAAGCTGAAAAATAGCATTACAAATGCTGAAAAAAATAAAATCTGGCCAGAAATCACTTAAAAAATAAACGATGCTATGGATATGGATGCTATGGATATGGACAAAGCCCAGACAAAGTTAGGAATAAGTGGAAGGACTTTGCAAGTGTGACAAAACAGAGGGCTGTGGCACGTAAGAGGGAAGCAAACAAGACTGATGGGGTATCAGTTCAGTTCCTCCTGTCCCTAGAGGTAGACACAGTTTTGGCCATCCTGGGGCCTGTTGCAATGGAAGAATCCTTGGAGATATGGGTTCATGTGCATCAACCAGGCCTTTGCCTTCAAAGGCCAGGCCTCCAACATCAGACCCTCTCCAGTCTGGACCTTCAACATCAGGCTTCACATCTTCAGAGGGCAATAAGAAGAAACAATGCTTTAAATTCAGTTGTTAGCTACACTGCATTATTATGCTGTTGGAAATGTATGGAGGTGATGGGTGATGGCCTAATGGGTGGGTGATAGAAGTACACATGACTCTTTAGTGTGGGCCACTTCTGCAGTTTGCAGGTTGCTGAAGAGGGTCATGGCTTTGGTTATAGCTGGCTGCTGGAGACATGTCCTCTTCACCCATACGTCCTGTCACCTGTGCACTTTAAACCATTTGTTTAATGTGACATCATTTCGGTTAAATATTTGGTTTCTTTGTCGATATGTATTAAATTAACACTTAAAAACATTTTTTAAAAAAAAACTTTTTTAACATGCAGATATACATACACACTCTCTCTCTCTCCCTATATATAAAATTATATATATATACACACACACACACACACACACACACACACACACACATATATATATATATATATATATATATATATATATATATATATATATATATATATATATATATATATATATATATATATATATATATATATATGTATGTATTTACACACAAACACGTAGAGAGTATTCTATATTCTAATTCTGTAAAAAAAAAATACTCATTTATACATTTTTTTGTTACTTTAGGTACATTCATTTAAAATTTAAAATTAATTTACTATTGAAATACTGTAATCTGAGTGTTAACATTTTATATAAGTGAAAACCTCTAACACACTGTTTTACAATATTGTTATGAGAAATGTATTTTGGAATGTTTTTAAATTAAAATTAAACAAAGATAACCCACTTGACAGACTCACCGTTTCTTTGCACAAACGAAACAATAGCTGCGTTCTAATCGGCAAGATTAATGCTTTCAGAGGGCACTTCGAAGGGAGAATAATCCTGAAGGCCACGCTTCTATATAGTTTCAAACTGAATTTGTAATAATAATAAAAAGGCGATTTATGTGATAAACTTAAACCACAACTTTAAGTCTTTTAAACCACTCAAAGTGGATGGTGAAATCTTCTAAATCTTCTAGGGCACAGGGTCGATAACTCTGAATAGAACACAGCCCAGGTGGGGCGCGATCAATGACGTCGACACAGCAAAATAACGACGAACTATGACTCTAACCACAGGTGGAGAGCTGTCGTTCCAACGACACAAATTTGCGATGCAGTTTGCGAATGTTCGTTAGAACTATGGTTTCGGGAAACACTGAATCGTTGAACTACGTTGGTAACGACGCAACTTGCGACCATAGTTGGCTAACGATGCTTTTGGGAAACGCACCCCTGGTTTAGATCAAGTTCAACCGTTTCTCAAAGCTCGTTATAAACGCTCAGGTTTAATCCAGAGTTAGAGATTAACTCTGAAGCGGGTGCACCTGAAAGTGTAACACGTGCGGCAAACTGCCAATCACAGTGTCCGTTTGATTCACTTCTCTTCTGAAGATTGAGAGATTGTTTTGAAAATTACTATGAAAGGAAATGTCTTTACAATCAGGAATAAACACTGCCGCTGCGGTGAGAGTTTGAGAAAGCAGCTTAAAGAATATCTGATGCATGATTTGAATCAAAGAAATATGCCTAATAATTATAGGTTCACAAAGAGCTCATATAAATACACGTTGTTTAAACGAATTATGAATGCATGTATTATATTTATATTACTATTTGGCTACTTGTCAATTAAAATAATATTTATACATATTATATGAATTCAAAGTGATTGTAATTCATATAATATAAATATAATAAATAATTAGCACCAAAAGATGCACAATTTTATTTCAAAGTTTTTTTTTCATTATAAACTATAATTTGGATCGAGACATGGGGTGTGGCTTTATTTTATCTTTACTGGCTGCTGATTGGTCCAGTTTGGGTTTGCGATCCCTAACCCAGAATAAAACCTGCACCAGAGCCGGTTAGCTGTGTAGTGTCAGTTACCATGGTGATGAACACAGATAAAAACCAATCAAACTTCTTGAGCCCGAAAATCTAATCTCAAACTTACCTGGGTAACAACTGAAACCAGCTTTGTGCAACAGGCCACTGGTGTGGTTTATTTGAAAAGGGTGTTTTCACAATGGCAGTTTAGTTCAAAATGGGATACAGTTTGCTTGAAAAATTGTTAATGTGAAACTGCCATGCAGACCTCAGACACCAAACCTGAGACTTGATTTTGATTTCAGTCAACTACGATATATACGTTATCCCTTAAAACGCATACCTCAGGTTTTTAGTGACCTGCTGGGACATCATATTCTATAACCTCCTTCTTGTTTATTTTTTAATGTTACACATCAAACTTCTTCGGGAACTGAATCCACTTTTGCTAGTTTAACGACGGGAAAAAACGGTCTGCTTGCAAGGTGCATGGTCTACAAGGGTTGTGCCTAGTCCCCCTAATGAGTCATGGGTGTAGTTTCCACCTCATAAACATCACTAAGCTACAGAATATGTCAATGATGCAGAAAAGTTAGTTCATGCATTTATCACTTTTAGACTTGCTTATTGTAATGCATTACTAGCTGGCTGTCCTGCATCCTCAAACAAGCTACAATTATTCCTAAATGCAGATGCTAGAATTCTTACTAGCTCAATAAAATATGATCATATAACACCAATTTTATCATCTCTACACTAGTTACCTATTAAGCTCTGTATTATTATAATGTATTTCTACTAACCTATAAGGCCCTAAACGGTTTAGCTACTGTGTATTTAACTGATCTTCAATCACCCTATAATCCA
The DNA here is from genome assembly GCF_024679245.1 of Pseudorasbora parva. NCBI lineage: Eukaryota > Metazoa > Chordata > Actinopteri > Cypriniformes > Gobionidae > Pseudorasbora > Pseudorasbora parva. The sequence goes on from NC_090175.1 coordinate 53,825,629, forward strand.
TCATGCTCTTTAAGATTACAAAACTCTAGGATTCTGTTAGTACTATGTCCACTAAAGAAGGGGAAAGCGTTTTCACATTTGGGTGCTAAACTCTGGAACAGCCTTCCTGGTGATGTCCCGGGCTCAGACTGACTCTCCCAGTTTAAATCTTGATTAAAGATGCATCTCTTTAGACAAGCATTCACGTAATGTATCTCATAACCTTGTACTGCAGTTATAAGTGCGCATGATTGTATTTGCTTAATGTTTTGACCAGAAGCTACGCAAATTATTTTCCTGTTCTGTTTTATCTCGGGATGCCCATCCTGAGGTAGAGAGTGTCAGCTCAGTCAGTCTGGTCCAACCTCTTATGAAGACTTCAGATGACCATCACTGAGACAGTGTTTTAAGTCAATGAAAACGTATCATTTTGAAAACGCTCTCCAAAGCGGATACATTTGAAAACGCAGTCTTCGCGTAGTAATGTGGACTGTGAAAACGGAGGCTTTTTAATACGATGACGCATTTTTAGCCATGTGATGCAGTCATATGACCAATGCAGCCAAGATGGTGAATGACATTGTACAGCAGTTGTTTTGTATGCTTTCTGTTTTGACAGCCTTGTTAAATATTATAGGGGGGGTGAAACACTCAGTTTCAGTCAGTGTCATGTCAATCTTGAGTACCTATAGAGTAGCATTGCATCCTGCATATCTCCGAAAAGTCTTTATTTTTTTTATAATTATATAAAAAAGATGCGCTGTTCCGAGTCTTTCCGAAAAAAGCAGAGCGGGTGGGGGCGTATCGTGTGAGCGGAGCTAAATAATGACGTGTGCTCGCTGCTGCTATTGTGTTGAGTCGAGTGCGTCGTAAAGCTGTGTCATCCCTAACAGCGGGAAAAAAAACTTTATTCAAAATAAAAATATGGCTTTTAATCAGATACAGCCATACATCTATGATCCGGAATCAGACCCAGAGGCTGCAGTTGAACAGGAGCAGCAGCAAAAACGACTAGAGCAGGACGTCTCTATGTGGTACAAGTTATACACTAACTATATAATATGCTTAGCGACTTGTGTTATTTACATATTTATACTTGAATTATATCGTCGTATTTTTGTCTTTGAAGGTGTACATGTGGGAAGTGCAGTTGTGCACGTGTGTTTGTGTGTTTACGCGTGGTTTGTGTAGACAGTAAGCGGACTGGTTTTGCACGGCAGGCTAAGTTAGTGTTTACATAGAAAGACACGGAATAGTAGCACATTTGAATGAAGAAGCACGCTTATTTAGTTCAACATATTTCCCCACTCTTTGTGTATTGTTGTTTGGAGTGCTTTTACAATACACAAACATAAAGTTACACATATAGTGGCCAGCTAAACAAATGTACACGCACTACACATCGCATGCTCCATTGATCAATTAACTATACGTGATCATGTTTGGGCTACTTGATGAGCATAGGCAAAAACACAGACATTTGAAGCAGTCTTACTCACAGCCTGCGGTTCTAACGTTGGGACCTTTATCGTTGGGACTGCTCCATCCTTCAGCATTAGGCGATCGGGAAAATCCGGCGTCGAGCTGGGCCTTGTTTATGAAACAGTCGGCACCGAAATGCAGCGAACAGATATAAACATTCGCGCAACTCAGTTGCTGATCCGGAAAAGCAAATTACATCCACTGTTGCCTTAACGCGGGGTTTTGGAGAATCTGTGCAGGACTGTCTTGGTCTGGCAACCAAAAACGCACTTTTTTGGTGACATTGTTATGTGCACATCACCTGTGCAGCAGCCTACGAGCCAGCGCTTTGATGGGGGTAGCCTGTTACTTTCGCTCTCTCCCTCTCTCTCTCTCACGCGCTTCTGGTAGAATTGTCCGTAAGGCCCATACAAGGAAATTCCGCCCCCATTAACGTCAAAGGGGACGCATGATCTCAAAAAACTTGCCGAAACTTATGACTAACCGGAAGTAGTATTTTTGACAAATAAATACTCCCATCAAACGTCCACCTTAACTTTTGAAACTTTGTCTATGTTTAGTATGGGATTCCAAGTCTTTAACAGTGTAAAAAGATCAGTATGCATGAAACAGCATTTCACCCCCCCTTTAATGTCAGTTTGTACATACTGTTAAAAAAAAACTGGATTTATTGCAGAGTAAATAAATAAGTAGCGGAAATGACGCAAGTCGAAGCGTCTTGTATTTGCTCATGCGCAGTACGGGGATGTAAGCGTTTTCAGACGTTTCAGTGTAGATGAACATTTTTTGAAAAACGATTGAAAATTATAGTGTGGACGCGGAGCATTTTTAGACGAAAACTCTAAGTTTAAGTTTTAAGACGTTTTTAAATTAATCCGGATTAGTGTAGACGTAGTCTAAGATGACCATCAACTGTAAAGAGATGACTCAACTCTTGTGAGGACTTCAGATGACCATCAACTGTGAAGAGAAGACTCAACTCATGTGAGGACTTTAGATGACCATCACCTGTGAAGAGATGACTCAACTCATGTGAGGACTTTAGATGACCATCATCTGTAAAGAGATGACTCAACTCCTGTGAGTACTTTAGATGACCATCACCTGTGAAGAGATGACTCAACTCATGTGAGGACTTTAGATGACCATCATCTGTAAAGAGATGACTCAACTATTGTGAGGACTTTAGATTACCATCACCTGTGAAGAAAAGACTCAACTCCTGTGAGTACTTCAGATTACCATCAACTGTGAAGAGAAGACTCAACTCATGTGAGGAATTCAGATGACCATCACCTGTGAAGAGATGACTCATTTCATGTGAGGACTTCAGATGACCATCACCTGTGAAGAGAAGACTCAACTCATATGAGGACTTCAGATGACCATCACCTGTGAAGGCTCAACTCATGTGAGGACTTCAGATGACCATCACCTGTGAAGAGACAACCTCAACTCCTGTGAGTACTTCAGATGACCATCACCTGTGAAGAGATGACTCATCTCATGTGAGGACTTCAGATGACCATCACCTGTGAAGAGAAGACTAAACTCATATGAGGACTTTAGATGACCATCACCTGTGAAGGCTCAACTCATGTGAGGACTTCAGATGACCATCACCTGTGAAGAGAAGACTCAACTCATATGAGGATTTCAGATGACCATCACCTGTGAAGAGAAGACTCAACTCATATGAGGACTTCAGATGACCATCACATGTGAAGAGAAGACTCAACTCATATGAGGATTTCAGATGACCATCACCTGTGAAGAGAAGACTCAACTCATATGAGGACTTCAGATGACCATCACATGTGAAGAGAAGACTCAACTCATATGAGGATTTCAGATGACCATCACCTGTGAAGAAAAGACTCAACTCATATGAGGACTTCAGATGACCATCACCTGTGAAGAAAAGACTCAACTCATATGAGGATTTCAGATGACCATCACCTGTGAAGAAAAGACTCAACTCATATGAGGACTTCAGATGACCATCACATGTGAAGGCTCAACTCATGTGAGGACTTCAGATGACCATCACCTGTGAAGAGACGACTCAACTCATGTGAGCACCTCAGATAACCATCACCTGTGAAGAGACAACCTCAACTTAATATGCTTTATTTTATTATTTTGTTGTTGTTACACTAATATCAGGATAATTTAGAGGTATGTGTCACTAAAGAGCCTAATATGGAATAATAATTGATTGAAAATCCATGCATTTAAAGGTTAAATTATACGCATGTACAGAATGAAAGTGCTTATGATTTACCTTGGACACGAGCCTGCAATGTATTTGCACATAGTGAGTGCAATCAGGACAGCAATGTTAATCCACTCTCCTCAAAAGATTACAGCAGAAACCAGCCTTATGCAATGCACATACTGTAAAAACTCGTGTCATTTGCTCAGCTGTGCATAATAGCACCAAATAATTAAAAAAAAAAAAAGTATATATTGTATATATACTTTTTTACATAAGTATATACATTAGGCAATATATTCACATATATGGGATTTAATATTTATATTTTCCAATATATTGCAAATCATTTGTATATTTTGCAATATATTACATGAATATATAATATATTTTATAATACCATCAGTA
>NC_090175.1:53834712-53841161 GCF_024679245.1 Pseudorasbora parva
TTTGTTCCGTGTCTCAGGAATCATCAAGATATTATTGGATGACAAATTATTCACACATAATATTATTTACAGGTTTTCGTGGGCAATCAGCAGTATAATTCTTCTTTCCGAGTATTCATTTGCAGAAGACTGTGTACAATTGTGGATTAGCAAACTTGCATTAGGTGAAAGCTATCTGAATATATCAATAACTAGACACAGCCCAGCAGGCCAGAATATTGACAGGTAGTTTCCCAAGCCTCTCGTTGATGGGTTTCTTTTCCACATACAGATTTAGGTAAGACAATGACAGACTTTTCATTTCTAGGTTGCCTGTGGTGCATGTCAACTGCCTGCTGTGCAAATGATCAATTCTAAGTGACGATTATTGTCCAACAGCCCCAAGCTGCTTTAAAGTTGCCACTGAGTTCCACTGACTTAATGAATGTGTTAATTTGTAAAGAGTACTGTATATCTACATATCAACATATTTAAGGGCCGGATTTATGAAACACAGCAGATTGGAGTGAGACCACAATCATATAAAAGCATGTATTGGAGTAGAAAGTTCTGCCTGAGTTCACTGACAATGTGCAAATTCAAGCACACATACGCAGCAGCTCTTTTCTGTTGACCAATGTAATATAACAAGAGCAACACAAATTAATGTAATGTCGCATAAGAGCAGAACTCAATCATGTGCAGGTAATCAACTAACAACACAGGTGCGGCAAATTTGGGGTATGTTTACAACACTTACACATGTAGGCTACAAAAAAAAACTAGTTTTTCTTTTTGTGTATTTCACACAAGTACAACAGCGTCGTCAACATGAACCCGTTCAAACGAATCCATGTAAATATGTGTAATCTCTTAACTATTTCACTGATTGCAATGACGAGAGCACTGCTTTCAGAGCTTTAAAATGCACTTAAATAAAGAGCAATGCTATTACAAATGTAAAGATGTTAGCCAATCACAGCAGTGGGCGTTTACACTGAAGTCTCACAGTAGCCAATCACAGCAGTGGGCGTTTACACTGAAGTCTCACATCAGCCAATCACAGCAGTGGGCGTTTACACTGAAGTCTCACAGCAGCCAATCACAGCAGTGGGCGTTTACAGTGAAGTCTCACAGCAGCCAATCACAGCAGTGGGCGTTTACAGTGAAGTCTCACAGCAGGCACGCCACTTAAACAAAGCGTTCAGAGCAGAGGCTAAATTCGGGGTAGGAACAAAATTATATGTGCAAGGAAACATCACAAAAAAATAAAACAACGCAGTTCATGACCCCTTTAAGAGTTGTCTAAACTGCTTCTAAAAATAATGTGACTTGGCAAACAGTATTTTTTGGATTTTGTGTTCCTATGGCATTCCAAATATATTAACCATAGGGAAAAATGCAAGTACAACTGAGTTAAGACATGATTTATTTCAATGTTTAATAAAGGTGACCATTTAACTGCAAACCTTAGTAAATCATGTTGCATGATTCACATAAATATTTTCCTCCCATATTTTTTCTGTCTGAAATGGAAACTCCTACAAATCCACATGCAATAAGGTCAGCCACAAACTCATTAAGTAAGGGATAATGTACACCCAGCCGGTTGTTATCGCAGAATAATCCCAGACAGAGTGATCAGGACCCTGACGCGGAGCGGGCTCTGAAGGGGTTTATTCTGCGATAACAACCGAATGGGTGTACATTATCCCGCTTATTACACGGCTACTAGTCTCGAATAAATTAGACACAAAATATTGTCTTGTGATTAAATATTTTATTAGCTCTTACGCAAAGAAAAACAGTTCCAAACTGTTTTAAGCCTTTATCTATTGCTGTTAAATGTTGAAAATGAATCCTGAAAGGGTTAGTTCACCCAAAAATGAAACCAAGCCTATGATTTACTCACCCTTAAGTTATCATAGGTGTATATGACATTCTTCTTTCAGACAAATACAATCAGAGTTATATTTAAAAAGTCCAGGCTGACGTTAATCCCAGCAGTAGTTGTAGTTGTGTTTGAAGTCCATAAAAAATGCAGCTGTCCGTCAAATAACGTGCTCCACACGGCTCTGATGGGTTAATAGAGCCTTCTGATTCGAATCGATGCGTTTGTGTAAGAAAAATATCCATATTTAAAACTTTATAAAGGAAACCCGCCTTGAAGTCTTCCATTGTAACCCACGGCTGTTTAAGCCACAAGATGACGCCAGCGTTAAGCATAGAAGTAGTACCGGTCAAGATAACTCGTAGTACCCGGATGAGCGGGTGTTATCTGGAAATAACATACCGCTGGAATGCGCGATTGACCAATCAGAATCAAGTATTTCACAGAGCCGTGTAATAATATTGCTTATCAATAGTTTGTAAGGTAGTTGACACGTTTAGGTATTGGGTTGGATTAAGGGATGAAGAATAAGGTCATGCAGAATAAGTTATTAATATATGCTTTATAAGTATGTATATGCATAAAAATAAACTAGTTAATTCAAAAGAAAGAAAAAAAAACTTAAATCTTGGATCATCATTATAAAGATTAAGTTCATATTTATATAAGTATAAATTAATATTTATATTTGTACTTGACTGAGCAAGCACAGCTTTAACTTGAAGAAATCAGAAATCTAATTCATACAATGTGCATGAACTCTTATCATATTACATAATCACTAACTACACGTGCATTAATCAGGACCAACAGCTCATTGCTCACCTCAATCATCTTAACAACTAACATTTACTTGTATGTTCTGGCTGTTCCGCGCCAATATGCCCTGACGTCTGATAGTGCAAATTAATGAATATTCATTGCGGTTTGCTATTAATCACAACAGCGATCTGTCCTTGAACAGCCAGAGAGATGAGTTATCAGTCCTGTTTTAGGACGACGTAAGAACATTACTAAATGCCTGGGTTGGAACTGCATTGGATCTCTGTGGCATTAGATTCACCCCTCCCAAAAAAGCATGTTTGCGACAAGCACGTTAAGGATGGTAGACGAAGACTCGTGGTTTCTGAGGGGAATAATGAATGACTGGCTTAATGCGTTTTACTTACTATGTTCAACAGCAAAGGCACCTCATTCATAAAACATTTTTATTCAAGCCCTGTAAATATTGAAGGATCAGAACTCTTTACTACTTGCTGTCGTTTGACAGGTGATTAATCCCATGTGCTGTGGATGTGCATGGTTATATAATTCACCAAACCCCCAATCACTCCCCGGGCAATGGCTGCCCACTGTGTGAATGTCCAGGGTTTGAAGTGTGTGTGTGTGTGTGTGTGTGTTTGTGTGTGTGTGTGTGTGTGTGTGTGTGTGTGTGTGTGTGTGTGTGTGTGTGTGTGTGTGTGTGTGTGAGAGAGAGAGAGAGAGAGAGAGAGAGAGAGAGAGAGAGGAGAGAGAGAGAGAGAGAGAGAGAGAGAGAGGAGAGAGAGAGAGAGAGAGAGAGAGAGAGAGAGAGAGAGAGAGAGAGAGAGAGAGAGAGAGAGAGAGAGAGAGAGAGACTACTCCTAATGTGTGCACACTAAATTAAATGCAGAGGACAAATTCTGAGTTTTGGATTACCACACTTGACCTTCACATATGTACTTCTTTCACAACTTTGACTTCTAGTACCAATTCAAACTATTTAAGTAAATAAACTTAAAGTGTAAGAAAAAACAAACAAAATATACAACAACAACTGAACTTGAAAATTTCACACTTTTTCAATTACGCATATTTTTCAGTTTGTCAACTGATCCCTTTTTAGACAGAGAGATGGATGGGCGGACAGATAGATAGATCGTTTTTGTTAACTAATGTTGACAAGTGAAACCTTATTTTAAAGTGTTACAAATAAAGAACATAAATAAAAAGAAAAGAGCAAATGCATGCGGATTATTACCATCCTCTGCCCCTATTTCACGGTCATGTATTCATCTACTGAATGTGTTCTCATTCAAACTTGATCATAAGCCAGCATTCCAGCTGAAGCACAGTGAGCTCTCGCCAAAGTCAAATATGTTTTCCCCCTAAACTCTGTGCCTTCATGTCAGCCTGAAAGTTGCAAGACTCTAATCATGGCTGTGACAGCTTGCACATGTATTAAAGAGCTGATATCCGCTAGCTGTTTTTTTGGCAATTTTCTCAGAAATGTTCCAGATTGACCTTGTGGTCACATTTCATCTTTTAAAGTATCAATAATTAGCTTGAGCGAGCTTGAGTCATCGTCAGCATTGCCATTATCTCTAATAAACTTCAACTAGAGCGGCAGTAACGTTCATCATTGATAACCCTTGCCTCATAAGATGTGAAGGCATCTTCTCAGATGAACTCACAGAGTCAAATTAGTTGTGACATGTACCTCGTTTCATTTTGACTTGGGTTCAGCCATACACTTAATTGAAAGCGGCTGTGATTAACACTGGTATTATGCAAGTCTTATTGGGACGAACGTAATTAAGAGAAGAACACATGAACGTCGCAATGTCATCAATTGGGGTGTATCAATTTAAAAATCGTGCCAGAAGCAAATAAATCTTGGAGAGAATTTAAATAATTGTAAACTCTGACTTATTTTACATGCATTTTGTGTACCATTTGTGATGGCTGATTTGAGTAATCAGAGGATCTGCACCAGCCAATAGAATGCTAACAGGTTTTAGCAATAATGCTGCGTATGAAATGCGAAACATTTGAGAAAACTCACCCTATAGTAAGAACATCTAGTTCATCGATAATACTCAGGAAAGGAACAAGCTGCCTTTTGGGGACTTTAGATTCATTGTATTCCCTAGAGTTAGATAAGTCCATACATACCATTCTTATCTCTGTGCATCCCATAACTCTGTCTGACGTACCCACCTCGAGTTTAGCTTAGCATTAAAACTGGAGGTAAACGGCTCCATCTAGCTTGCTCAATAAGTGACAAAATAACACCAGATTTTCCTATTTGCATTAGTGATGTGTATAGTTACATTGTGTACTAAAACAGATTAAAAATAAATGTTGTAATTTTCTAAAACGCTAGGAACTATACTCTCTTTCCTGCATAATAATCCATGAACTTTGCTGACATACCATATGTGCAGTGGAGCAATGACATTACGAAGCACCAGAAAATAGGCTAACTTACTAACCGACATAACCAACGTGAGAATGTTGTTTATGTTAGTTCACTAACATGCATTAACTAATGTTAACAAAAGTTTAATAATGTATTAGTAAATGTTAAAATTAACATTAACAAAGATGAATAAATGCTTTATAAGTGCAGCAATTTAAAAAAAAATCCTATTTTTTTTCAATAGGAAAATGTTTTTGAGCTAGATGTAAACATTTACCTCCAGTGTTTGTGCTAAGCTAGGCTAATGGCCGGTGTGTCCTACAGAGTTATGGCATGCACAGAGATGAGAATGTATGTATGAACTTATCTAACTCTGGGGATACGGTGACTAAGCTAAAGTCCTAAAAAGTCGGCGTGTTACTTTAAAGGGTTAGTCCACCCAAAAATGCTCATTAATTACTCTCCTGTAAGAACTTACAGAACAGAAATTAAGACATTTTTGATGAGATCCGAGAGCTCTCGGGCCCCTCCATAGACAGCAATTTAATTAACATTTTCAAGGCCCAGAATGGTATTAAAAACATTTTTGTGTGTATATATATATATATATATATATATATATATATATATATATATATATATATATATATATATATATATATATATATATATATATATATATATATATATATATATCACTCAATATAGACCTCTATGCAATATCTCACTGTGGGGTCAAAATGATCACAGGAATGGTGAACGAAAATCCCAAGGGACCTATTGAATGACCTGCAGAGAGCTGGGAGAAAAGTAACAACAGCTACTGTCAGTAACACACTATGCCACCAGGTACTCAAAACCTGCAGTGCTAGGCGTATACCCCTGCTTAAACCAGTACATGTACGGGCCCGTCTGAACTATGCTAGAGAGCATTTGGATGATCCAGAAGAGGATTGGGAGAATGTCATATGGTCAGATTAAATCAAAATTGAACTTTTTGTTAAAAACTCAACTTGTCGTGTTTAGATAAGAAAGATGCTGAGTTGCATTCAAAGAACACCATACCTGCTGTTGAGCATGGGGCTGAAAAAAAATCATGCTTTGGGGCTGTTTTTCTGCAAAGGGACCAGGGCGACTGGTCAGTGTAAAGGAAAGCATGAATGGAGACATGTATCATTAGATTTTAAGTAAAAAAAAAAACTCCTTCTATCACCAAGGGCATTGAAGATGAAATGTGGCTGGGTCTTTCAGCATGACAATGATTCCAAACACACTGCCCAGGCAATGAAGGAGTGGCTTCGTAAGAAGCATTTCAAGGTCCTGGAGTGGCCTAGCCAGTCTCCAGATCTCAACCCCATAGACAATCTTTAGAGGGATTTAAATATCAGTGTCCAGCGACAGCCCCAAAACATCACTGCG
>NC_090175.1:53841361-53853861 GCF_024679245.1 Pseudorasbora parva
CAGGTACTCAAAACCTGCAGTGCTAGGCGTATACCCCTGCTTAAACTAGTACATGTACAGGCCCGTCTGAACTATGCTAAAGAGCATTTGGATGATCCAGAAGAGGATTGGGAGAATGTCATATGGTCATATTTAATCAAAATAGAACTTTTGGTAAAAACTCAACTTGTCGTGTTTAGATGAGAAAGATTCTGAGTTGCAACCAAAGAACACCATACCTGCTGTTGAGCATGGGGCTGAAAACATTGTGCTTTGGGGATGTTTTTCCTGCAAAGGGACCAGGGCGACTGGTCCGTGTAAAGGAAAGCATGAATAGGGACATGTATCATTAGATTTTAAGTAAAAAAACCTCCTTCTATCACCAAGGGCATTGAAGATGAATGTGGCTGGGTCTTTCAGCATGACAATCATTCCAAACACACCGCCCAGGCAATTGAAGGAGTGGCTTCGTAAGAAGCTTTTCAAGTCCTGGAGTGGCCTAGCCAGTCTCCAGATCTCAACCCCATAGACAATCTTTGGAGGGATTTGAATATCAGTGTTGTCCAGTGACAGCCCCAAAACATCACTGCGGAGATCTGCATGGAGGAATGGGCTAAACTACCCTCTGTGTAAAAACCCTCTGTCATTGCCAACAAAGGGTATATAACAAAGTATTGAGATTAACTTTAGTTATTGACTAAATATTTATTTTCCACCATAATTTGCAAATAAAATCTTTAAAAGCATACGATATAAAAAAAAAAAAATATATATATATATATATATATATATATATATATATATATATATATATATATATATGTGTGTGTGTGTGTGTGTGTGTGTGTGTGTGTGGTGTGTGTGTGTGTGTGTGTGTGTGTGTGTGTGTGTGTGTGTGTGTGTGTGTGTGTGTACCTATTATGAAAATGACAGGCCTTTCATCTTTTAAGTAGGAGAACTAAAACACTAGTTACATCTAATGTACATATTCTTGCTCTTCACGTCATTGTTTCAGTGCCCTACAGCTCCTGATTTCTGCCGGGAACAGGGTTAGGTTAAGTTAAATAGAGAAAAATAATACAAAATTACCCAATGCGTCCTTTATTTCCCTATCCAAAATCACTTCACCACATTGTAATTTGAGGTGTCCCAGGAAGGACCTGAAGTCAGCGTTATAGGGATTGTAAGCATGCTCAGTATTGTTAAATTAAATTGCTTTACATTTGCAATTCCATTCACATGTTTATTTATTCTGCTGGCAGAATGTTTGCTTTATTTAAGCGATTTACAAGAAAGTGAATATAAGTGTGTATAATGTATTGTCCAAGTTACTGCAGCTGGCAGCTTGAAATAAAATTAAAAGCAAAATAAATGAAAAAATGTAGTAATAATAAAAACTGTGGTGATAGTGAGGAATTAAGCAGCAGAAAGATCACTGTTAATCGTAGCTTAATAATTTAAAGGCAACAGGTTTCCTCACTTTATCTATCTATCTATCTATCTATCTATCTATCTATCTATCTATCTATCTATCTATCTATCTATCTATCTATCTATCTATCTATCTATCTATCTATCTATCTATCTATCTATCTATCTATCTATCGTTGCTAATTTGCTTTGTCTCAAATTTGAGTCTGTATTGGAATCTAATTTTAGGATTTGTTTTTATTGTGCATCTGTTCTGTGAGTCTCAGTGTGTATATTGTAATGCTGTGAGATTTATGGTTGTTTATGTGTGATATAACTGCTAGTGTCCTCAGTCTGTCCTTAGTGAATGAATAATGTCAGAACGCTTCTTTATGTACTCACTCTGCTATAATGGCTCCCCTGGTTTATACAGCAGAACTAAATGACCTCAGAACAACCTGGTGTCTCATTAGCAATCATGAACTGAATATGGGTTTGATATAAGTGTGAGGATATGTTGTGTTTTATTTAAGTAATTAAAGTTTTTATATAAAATTACAAACTATGGTAGTGAGGATTGATAATTTGCAAAATAAAACCTGTGATATAAATACATTTCTTAAAATAAATTGCTTATATTCAACATAATCCTCAATGTTCATGTAGATGGCACTTGTCATGTAAAGAGACAAAGGTCTTATTGCCAGATGTTTATTACCCACAGAAATAGCTAAATATATAAATTATGATTTACATTTCATTCCCACGTTTATGTACAGTAACTGTGATATAATAAAAGACATGCATTTCATCTTTAAAAGTTATGTTAATTAAATGTACTGTAGAATAATGAATCTATTGCATTTCTTTACTTTTTAAATGATTTAGTAGTAGAGAGATTATTCTCATTTTAAAAACGGTTTAGTCATAAACCCCAGAAGAAATGTAGCATTTTTAAGTCATTGATTCCCCCAGGACGTTCCTATTGGTTTTTATAAAATACTCTTAAAAAAATAAAGGTTCCTGAAGGATATTTTTCATAGCAATGCCAGAGAAGATTTTTATTTATTATTTATTTATTAATTTTCCATTTATTCATAAATTAAGTGCACTGTAAAATACAGCAGTGACTCCAACTAACACGTTTAGTTAACTTTACTTCTAAGTCTTAAATGTGCCCTAGAATGAAAAATTGAATTAACCTTGCCATAGTTAAATAACAAGAGTTCAGTACATGGACATCACATACTGTGAGTCTCAAACACCATTGCCTCCTCCTTATGTAAATCTTGTTTGTGAAAAACACCACGAAAAAACAAGCGATTCTCAATATAAAACCAGCTGTGACACAATCGCTGGGATCATAAATATGTATGCCCCCAAAATTTGCATGTTCATTGTCAGGCTGAACTGTGCAGCCGAATCATCGGGAGTTCAGCAGGTGAACAAGTGTCATGTGAGGATAGCGAAAACGGCAGCTCATGGAAATAAATGTTATTATCCAGGCTGTGCAGGGGATGTGAGGACTTTTCATAACCTTCCACAGATAAAAAATGTCAACAGTCATGGTTGATGTTTATTATAATCGGATACCGCAGCAATTTGATTCAAAGATGTTTGTTTGCTCGGCCCATTTCACCACGGAGAGTTTATCTAACCTGGAACAATATAGCAGGATTCGCTTAGCGTCTAAAACTGAAGAAAGGGCCGATTCCAACCATATTCCTGCAAACAGTAAGTAGTGATTTGACCCACTTCTTGACTGTCGAATCCATTTCTGATTAAATTGAAAGTTTCTTTGTAAGACAACATTAAGGATAATATCCTCTGTGTTGTCTAGATCTAACACAAGATGCTAGTAAAGTAACAATTGGAAACTCCAGTAGCTCACGTAACAGTTCGTCAAATGACAAATGTTAATATTATTTCCTGTCAGTGTTGTCATAAAATACAACAGTAGATATGTATGTCGATCCCTTTTGATGGATTGAAATCTAAATTAGCCTAAATTTCATCATCAACACATAACTCAGAAGCTAACTAAGTTTACTACTACTGTTCAGTTCCTTACAGATCGCTCACTCGAGCCTTGTAGCTAACGTCACCTTCTTCACCATCTAAGTTGAAACGATAATCGTTTGACAAGGCTTCTGTCAATTTGAAATATAAATTGAATAAAATATAATTTTTTTGTAGTATGATTATTTTGCAGCGGGTAGTAAACATGACACTGACTATTTTGCGTGGCTTCTACATTACTTTGTTTGGCTAAATAAATCGACTTTTAAATCAGTTCTCTACTATCAAACTGTAACGTTACTGTAAACAACATATTGACACGCTACACGGTTCAGTTTGTGATTCAAATTTAAGAAGCTATCATTGTAAAATCATTGCCATGACAGATGGTGTAGATGTGTAGCTGTCATTGATCCGTGCAGTGAATCAGCCAATCAGAGCAGAACTCTGAATTAATATTCACAACCCTTCCAAATAAGGCAAAAACAGAGCGTTACATCCTAGGGACAATTTATAGGGTTGTAAATGGACCTATAAAACCATATCTGGACATTTTTTGACCTTGAAAAAAGCACAAACCCTCGATTTAGATATCAGAGAACAATTTAAAATATTGTTTCATTCTAGGGCACCTTTAATTTTAAAAAAATATAGTAATCTGTACTATTCACAAACTATGACTTTTTTAATCGGAAAACCCGTTAAGATTAAAGGAGCAATATGTAAGAATGTTGCAGTAAAATATCCAAAAACCACTAGGCCAGTGTTATATATATTGTTCTGTTCAGTACTTAAAATATCCCAAATGTTTCCAACCATTTGTAAAACAGGAAAAAATGTGAAGAAGTCGCCTGTCAATGGCGTCATAGATGCGTTACCCTCAGTTTCTGCTTTTACTGCTGTAGAAACCATGGCAACAGATGTGGACAACTATCTTTCTCTCTCTCTCTCTCTCTCTCTCTCTCTCTCTCTCTCTCTCTCTCTCTCTCTCTCTCTCTCTCTCTCTCTCTCTCTCTCTCTCTCTCTCTCTCTCTCTCTCTCTCTCTGGTAACCTCAGGTAACATTCTACACATGCTGGGTACAATTAATGGTATTAATGGTAAAGTTTTTATCATCACATTCATCTATTTTGTAAACTATTTTAAGTGTAACCATAACCGGATTTTGTCATTCAATTCTTTCAATTATATATGATTTGCTAACTAGTTTTGGTTTGGTATTGACTTTGAAATGCTACCTATTGCAATACAATATAGTCACATTAAAGCAACGCTCTCCCACATATTTTGCTATTGTAACTGTGCTTATTTCCGTCGTTGGTATAAGTTGAAGTGGGTGGTTATAGACAAGAAATGTACAGTTTTCTACCATCACGCTGATAACGTTTCTTTAGTCGTTCGGCAACCCTGCAGTCAGAACCACTGTAGGCGATCCACCCTTACAATGTGCACTATGTAGTATTTTTGCAGTAAAATATCCAAAAACCATTAGGCCAGTGTTATATATTGTGTTCAGTTGAGTACTTATAATATCCCAAATGTTTCCAACTATTTTTACATTGTGAGAAAATTGCTATTTTAACTAAGGACCGGGACGTTTCAGCATAGCGTTTGAGCGAGTCGCCTGTCAATCGCGTCATATCTGCGTAAACCTCGGTTTTATTCTGCAGAAGCGCTTTTCTCTTAGCAGTGTGAACATGTCACAGCAGCACCGAGGGAACGCACAGAGTAATGTCAGAACATAATTTTTAAACACACTTAAATATCTAATATGATAAACAGAGCTGTTTTACCTTATGATCATGACCGGAAAAAGTCCCGGTACTCGCGAGCCCTGTGTTTGTATAAAACATGTCCCGAGAGACTGCGCTCACACTTGGCGACATCAAACTACGCCTTTGCTTAGAATAGGCGCCCTCAAGTGGACAGAAAGTTGCATTGTGCACATTAATGGATTTGTTTGGGTGCCATATTGACAAGAAAAAAAAAAAAAAAAGCCCATTATTTTTATCTGTTATTTTTCTCTGTTTGCAATCACTGAAGTGAATTTCCCTAAGTCAATACAACTGGACATTTTTAGAGAACATCACATAGGCTGACTTCATAAATTAATGTTGATTTCCCTAAAAGGTTTTTTTTTTTTTTTTTTTTTTACTCAACATTATGGTGATCAGTGTTTCATTTGGCTGGTTGCTTGGAACTTATTTTATCTTATTGTTATTATCTTCCTATTTATGCAGCAATGCAACAAGAAATCAGGGTTATTTGGTTTCAAAGGAAGGGAAGTAAATATCCATATATCATTTACAATAATATTGTAATACTTTGTTGCTTATGTCATAAACACCTTGTGGAAATTTTAATTTAGTTGATATAATCCCTCTAAAATTGAAACAGTATCTTGCAATTGATCATGTTTGAGTTACTCATACTTCCACATGCAACATGCAAAACAAAACAATGGCAACTATAAATATTTTTAAACTCTCACAAAATTAAATGTTACAGTTTTGTTAACTTTTCTTGGAGTTTTAATTTGTTTGTCCTAGAACATAAGTTGGCTAAAGTTATAAATGCATGTTTGTGTTGAATTAATTGTTATTATCTCATGTATTTATAATTCTTGTTTAAGGACTGACAAAAAGTCTTTTCAATATAAAACAAATACTTTTTTTAAAAAACATTTTTACTTAAAGCCCATATGAAATTCACAAGGGAATCCACTGTGAATTAGCCTTCTAGTGTAGCCTAAAAATTGACATTCACGATTGAATAGCTTCATTATAATTATTATTTAATTAAATGTTATATAAAGTTGTAGAGCTGAAACATGCTCATGTTCGGTTCATGATGGCAAACACAGATGACTGACACATGCTGTAAATGTGCATTGACTCGTCATACTGCGGGCTGTTCGTGTTAATGTTTTCATCAGACATACCAGGAAGTTCTGGAATATTCACACCAGCGCTCACTCACAACTGCCGACATGCATTATTTCCGTTCCATCCATTATGGCTCTTGTCGAAAATGAGAGCTACTATTATCCCACTGCTTTAGCTGTACAGTGAATGAGCCTGACTTCATCTAATCTTCTTTCATTACCTCTATCTGTACTCCCCCCATTCCCCTCCCCTCATTCTGTCTAGTCAGACCTGGGTCACTGGCAATTTAGCCAGAGTTTTGGTCTCTCATAATGCTGTAGTTATTTGCGGAAGCCAAACAAAGCAATGCCCAATTATTTGGATTGACTGGAGGAGGACGTTTCTTGGGATTCAACATGCTCTCACGAGGAGGAGCACTTTTATCCTGCACCATCAAAATGTCACTCATTTTAAAGAATTCTGCTCATTTCCCCAAGAGTAAGATTTTAACGTCAGTACATTCTGCCATTTACTCAGCCTCATTTTGTTTGGAACCCATATCATTTTCTGTCTTCCAAAGAATGTGTTTATAATGTCTCCTCCATGCAGTCTATGCTAATGGCTAATGTTCAAAAATTGTTGTCGGTAAGATTTTTAATTTGTGTATGTTTTTGGAGGGAGCCTTATGCTCATCAACACTGAATTTGTGTGATCAAAAATATAACACAAATGTAAAATATACAATTGTTATATAAAATATTATAATATTTAAAGGTGCACTGTACAATTTTTGCAGTAAAATACAAAAAAAACACAACCAGTGTTTATTTTTTGAGTTAAATACCAAATACTTCCAACTATGTGTAAATCGTGCGAAAATTGCTATTTTAACCAATGAACCGTGACGTGTGAGGAAGTCGCCTGTCATCTGCGTCTTATCTGCATTACCCTCGTTTTTTTTTTTTTTGCGTTTTTTTTTTTTGACAGAAACAACATGTCCCAAGATTCTGCACACAATAATGGCTTCAAACTACGCCAATGCTTTGAACAGGCGATCTCTAGTGGATGGAAAATTTACATAGTGCACCTTTAAATACAGTATGTTTAGATAATAATAATTTTAAATAATATTACAACTGTTTTCTATTGCAATATATTTTACAATATAATTTATTTATTATATAATTATATTTCAGTATAAATTTTATTTACATTACTATTTATTCTGCCATTAAAAAATTTCGATCTTCTTACTGTCACGCCCTCACAGCCATCAGACACTGCCACACCCAATTGTTCCCCAACACCGGCATTCTGATCACCTGTGCACCACCACCAGTCACCACTACATAAGCACTCCTCACCTTCACACTCACTGTCTGGTCTTGCACCGATCCCACCATTCGACCACCTGGTCCTCCAAGAAGCCTTCGCCTGTATCCGTCTTCGTCTTCATCGTCATCTTCGTCTTCACCTTCATCGTCTTCACCATCATCATCCTTCGTCTGAGTGTCACCATCCACCTAAGTATCACCTGGGTCCATAACCTCTGATAATAAACTTTGCACTTGCACTAATTCATCATCCTCCCTCCAGCCGTGGTTGTCAGTCCGATCCAGTGGGCGCTCCACGATCAGATCCAACAGGAGACTGCCCAACAGCCTGCTCTGCCGGGAGGTCCAGAATGGTGCCTCTGTCCCGCCTCGCCTGCCCCTTCTGGACTTGGCTCATTCTTCACTGGGCTCTGGACACCTAGGCAGGAGAAGGACCCCCTCGCTCCTTCGCCACCATTACTGGTGGCCCGCCATGCCTCGGGACGTCTCCCGATTCATCAAGGGATGTTCAGTCTGCGCCATTGCCAACAGCCCTAGGAGACTCCCCGAGGGCAAGCTGTTCCCTCTTCCGATCCCCGAGCGAACCTGGAGCCATCTGGGGATCGACTTCATGACCGACCTGCCATCATCCAAAGGTTTCACCTGTATCCAAGTCGTTGTCGACCGTTTTTCAAAATCCTGCAAACTCATCCCCTTCAAAGGCTTACCTACCACGTCGGAAACCACGGAGGCACTCTTCACCCAAGTCTACTGTCAGCCTCTCATCAGGTTACCATCCTCACACCAATGGCCAGACTGAACGGAAGATCCAGGAGATTGGGAGATTCCTGAGGGTATACTGCCACCAGAATCAGGAGAGCTGGAGCCAGTATCTGCCCTGGGCCAAATAGGCCCAGAATTCACTCCAGCAGTCCATCACAGGGCTCACCCTGTTCCAATGTGTCTTCGGCTACCAACCACCACTCTTCCCCTGGACGGGTGAGCCCTCGGAGGTCCCAGCGGTGAATTACTGGTTCCGCCAGAGCGAGAGGGTCTGGGACTTAGCGCATGTGCAACTCCAGCAGGCAGTCCAGAGACAAAAGCACCACGCTGACGCCAAACGCAGACACACGCCGCGGTACCAGCCAGGCCAGAAGGTCTGACTCTCCACGAGGGAGGTCCGTCTCAGGCTGCCTTGCCGTAAGCTGAGTCCCCGATACATCGGACCGTTCACAGTAGACAGGCAGCTGAACAAAGTCACCTACCGCCTTAACCTTCCACCCACCTACCGAATATCACTATCATTTCATGTGTCATTACTCAAGCCCTTTACTGAACCTGTCCCTTCTTCACTCACAGATCCTGGTGATGGTGCCGTACCTCCTCCTTCTACCACCGAAGAGGACCCATCAGTCTACCGGGGTAGAGCCGTCCTCATCCTCGCGGTAATGTAGTACTGTCACACCCTCACAGCCATCAGACACTGCCACACCCACTCTTTCCCCATCAGCATTCTGATTACCTGTGCACCATCACCAGTCACCACTACATAAGCACTCCTCTCCTTCACGCTCACTGTCTGGTCTTGCACCAATCCCACCATTCGACTACCTGGTCCTCCAAGAAGCCTTCATCTGTATCCATCTTTGTCTTCACCATCATCGTTCTTCGTCTGAGTGTCACCATCAACCTAAGTATCACCTGTGTCCGTAACCTTTGATAATTAACTTTGCACTTGCACTAATCCATCTGTGTCCTCGTCTGTGTCTGACACTTACATTGTAGATATTAAAAAAAAGATCAAAATTGAAACCAATGACATTTATATTTAAAAAAAAAAATACTATTTCTTGCATCATTTAATCATGATCATTATTTAACCACAAATCTATCATTATATATATATATATATATATATATATATATATATATATATATATATATATATATATATATATATATATATATATATATATATATAATTAGATTTGCTGGTGCTCTTTTTTTGAGTTTATCATCTGACAAAATAAACATTTACTGTATGGATCAGAGGATCATGAGGGTGAGTGAATGACACAATTTCATTTTAGATCAACTATGCCTTTAAATAAGATGTGGGGCACTGCATAGAGTCTTGTTTAGTTGGTCTGAAGGTGGTTTGTGAATAACAAATATGGTTTTGTGCTAAAAATATGTCAGAGAGGGAAATACCACAACAGAGTAGACTATATTTGCGCTCCAACAGATCCAGCCACTCATCTTTCTCTTGCAGCCAGCATTTATGAGATGGTTTCCTTTTATGAACTTATTTTAGCAGCGAAAGTCAGAGAAACAGTTTAATTTCACTGGCCACTGCCTGAGTTTCACTTTGGACTGGAGGTTTGCAGTATTTTCTGCTGAAAGACCTTCTTTTCAAAGATAATTGAGTGTCCGCAGCCTCTCTCTTTATGTCTCTGTGTGTGTGTGTGTGTGTGTGTGTGTGTGTGTGTGTGTGTGTGTGTGTGTGTGTGTGTGTATTTCCCCTGTCAGGGTGATTTCTCTGAGATTTGATGGGGTTCATGCTATTCTCTAGCATAAGCAGGGAAGCTAGGCCTTTTTTTTTTTTTTTTATACAGAATTTGTTTCTCTTCACATCAATTTATTTCAGGTCCATGGACGGCTGTCATATTGCAAACATATTTAGGTTTCTGAATTCAAGCTTGGTCAATTTTCCTCTTGGGAAAATATCAGGGTTGAAATGGACTTGTTGTTGTTGTTTCTTTCTCAGAGCTACAGTATGTGTTCTCATATAAGTGGAGGAGGATGTTTTCCATATTCACAAGCTTTGAACGCAAAACGATATTGTAAAGAATCCACCATATACCGTATATTGCACGACAATGCATTTTTAGCTGTATTGACAACATGTACGCGCAGCGGTTTAGAACGAATGCAGCCTGTTATCTGCTGGCATTGGTTAAAATAATAACTGTTTGTAGTGTTTAAAGATGAGTGAGTATGATAGCAACTCTCTCTAAAGCCAAATACATTGTAAATCGCTTCTAATGCTCTTTCCCTCAAGCCTTGGCAAACAAAATAACATTGTATTCGTCCATCCATCAGCTGCTTCCTAAATTGAATTACTAAGGTAAAGCATGTTAAGAAGTCGCTTTAACTGTTATGTTTTTGCATCACCAGACTTACATAGTAAAGTCTCATTGTCTCAAAGTGACACCGTGAGTCTGTGTTAATGCTATTTCATCTAAATTATACAAGCTCTGTAAGGCCTGAAACTCACTCCACACACGCTCGGATGGTGCATTACAAGGTGTTTTACATGCTCCATGTGTGTCCTCGTGTTCAGTCACTATTCTAAAGGGGGCAATGGAGCTTCCTTCAAATGAATGCGCAATTAAACCAAATGTGTTATTTTCTGTCCATCCATGTATTCATGCATTTATCTGTGCATGCACTTAATTAGGCATTTTATGCTTATTCAAGATTTTTTTTTTTTTTTTTTTTTTGTGAGCATTTGTGGGTGTTTATTAGAGGAATGAAGATTAGCATAGTTTATTTATATATAAATATATATATATATATATATATATATATATATATATATATATATATATATATATATATATATATATATATATATATATATATATATATATATGATGATCCCTTTATTTTATTTTATATTGTATTTTAGAGTATAGTATATTTTAAGCAAACATTTAACATTTAGAAGTAATTCAAGAGTTATCATCCAGTCTCTGTGTTCCCATTTCAACCGTAATGGAGCTGGATCTCATGCCAGAGCTTGTGTCATGTTCAGCGGGGGAACTTCTAACTTCAGATCACGACCTGCGTTTCATTGGTAGATTAAATAAACTGTGACTGACTCCATAAGCTGTCCATAAACGAAAACATCCTACGTATTTATATTCTGTATCTTTTTAAATAAAATCATAAAAATGTTATGCAATGCATCAGGTGTCCATCACCAAAAAAGACTGATGCAACAATTGTTTAGTTGACTATGCTTTGCATCCAATTAAAAGATACAGCATAATAAAAATATGTACACATACCTGTTTTATTTTTATTTATTTTTACCAAAGGCATGCTTGACAGCTGCACTTCTCTCTTTTAAAGAGGTTACACAAAGCCTGAGATGAATAACTCAACCCCTGGGTTGTTTTGTTTGACCCAGGATCTGTGTAACAAAAACTACCCAAACACTGGGTTGTTATATCTGACCCAGGATCTGAGTAATAAAAAAGCTAACCCCCCAAAAAATGACCCAAGAGGCTCAACCCAGGATTTGGGTAGAATAATTAACCCACAATTTTTTTCTTCAATTCTTCATGCATTCTGTTTTATCATCTCTTAAATATGGGTAAAGTTTCCTGAAAAAAAGAAAATTATGTTTATGTCAAACCTGGATAAGATTCAGAACGATGATTAAAACACAGATAGAGCAGATCAACACCCCCAGACAGCTGCACTGTCCTGTAGCTCGTCCTGGGTCGACAATTCAGCCCGTAGCATTAGACAGTTTTGATTTATATATTGTTGTTTTTTGTTTGTTTTTTAATAACCACAGTATATTATGTGTGCATAAGCAATTCATCCATTGCTCGTTTGTGCTTATTCTTTGCTTGTTTTTTGGATCCAGAAATTCGTTACTCTTTCAGAAGATGTTTAATAGCGCCCTCTACCGTATAACAGTGAAAACATAGATTGCCAGAAAATTCCATCAATGGCTCAAGAGAGTTAATAGTCATGATTATATGAAATTCATGAAGTCTTTCCATGATTGTAAGACAATTTCTTTGGGGTGAATAATGAACTGAAAAAAAATCTTCTTTCCATTCATCTTTAACTGATGTGTTTTGCTTTAAAGTCTTATGACATATTAAAAATAGATTGTA